>NC_044553.1:23866457-24131457 GCF_007565055.1 Rhinopithecus roxellana
TATGTGACGATATCTCACATACACGCTTCCTCAGTTTAAAGAAAAGGCAAGGGAATGGGGAGGGGGTAGAGAGAGTGAGGGGAAAGGAGAGGGAAGGAAATCAGGGCCCATAAAGTGCAGCAGACGTATAATTTGCCAAGCGAATACAACTTCATTTTCCAGTGCCCACTGCTGCGCCCTCCACATCTTCACGCAGCCCCTGACCTGTAAAGAAGTCTAACAAATTGGCTTCTATTGTGGAGCCAAAAGGTGCCATCAAAGAAGGGACGGTTCGCTGGTCCTAAAGTATGATGGGAAATCTCAGGCTGGAATAAAGAGCTGCTGTTTTATGAAGTTAACCCGTTAAAGTTAAAAGCAAGCAGGAAGCTCCGGCTGGTGGGGCAGCAGTGCCAGGAGGACAGAATCCCTCCAGCCGTCTCTCTCAAACATTCAGGGAAGACAGCCCCAGGTGAAGCAAGCACCACACGAAGTTAAGATAAAAATAATCACCACCTTCCTATTTTAAGCAATAAAAATTCCCCTGCTGTGTCTCTGGACAGCCCCTCTGTTTCACTTTCTCTCCTGTTTTTTCTCTCTCTCTCTCTCTCCCCCTTTCTCCATGGATTAAGGATCATAAGCATCTGTAGAAATCAATCAATCAATCAATCAATCAATCAAGGATGCAAACCTGCATAAAAAACTTCAGAGTAAAGAGTAGAGAGCTTAGGGTGGTGTGTGTCACCAAAATGTGACTCCAGTGTCCCTTCATTCTGCATTTGCACCTGCCAGTAAGAGCTCATCTGGGCACCGACTTATATGCTGTAAATTTTCCCTGAGACTCCAGAGCTCTGTTCATGGCTGTCTCCAGACCACAGGCAGATCCCTTTGCACAGCACGTGTGTTACCAATCCACACCATCCATGCTGCCGAGGAATGTGCATTGATAATGCACAGCCAGAAGAGGTTGTGCCTGGTGTTGATGGGCTGTCACTTGTTTTCATTCCTGTATGGAAGGGGGCAAATTTCAGACTGTATACATCTCCCTTTCATGGGTGATTTGGTCTACTAGTTACCATAGGATCCTGAGAGATAGAAATGCAAAACTTTGTTATATATTCAACCTTCTCAGTCCTAGGAAGAGGTAAAAACACCTGTGTAATTATGGCTGTTATTGAGCTCAGGGTATAATTGGTGTGAAAAAAGGGGATATATCCTGTTCTGGATAAGAGGAAGTGGAAGGCATTATTGGTAAACCATGTCATTCTTGACTGGTGGGAGATTAGGATCACAAATGGAGGATTGCCATAGAAGTGTGGAGTTATTTTATGTGCTAGTGATATCATTATACTTCCTCATAGATTTTCATGGGTCTACCTTTGGGCCAAGCCAGGGTAACTTCATTACTTTTGGTCCATACTACCCGTGGACCAAAATTTCTTCCGCTTGAAGATGCACACGTTGTCAGTTTCTCCTTTCTCCAGAAGTCATGACAGAAAAAGAGGCAAACAAAGCTAACTTCAATGTTTTTGAAATGTTTTAAGCTATATTTTAAAAAATACAGCTTAAACTATATTTTTTAAAAATAGGCTGGGCATGATGGCCCATGTCTGTAATCCCAGCACTTTGGGAGGACGAGCTAGGTGGATCACTTGAGGTCAGGAGTTTGAGACCAGCCTGGCCAACATGGTGAAACCCCATATATACTAAAAATACAAATATTAGCCGGGCGTGGTGGCACATGCCTGTAATCCCAGCTGCCTGGGAGACTGAGACAGGAGAATCGCTTGTACCTGGGAGGCAGAGGTTGCAGTAAGCCGAGATCATGCCGTTGCACTCCAGCCTGGGCAACAAGAGCGAAACTGCATCTCAAAAACAAACAAACAACAAACCAACAACAGTAAGAAAAACTTTACTGTTTGTAAACTTTTTAATCACCTTAAACATTCTATATCAAAGTTTGATTTTCAACCCAAATGTTTTTCTCCATTGTCTTGTCTGTCTTCAATCTCCCTGCACTGAAAGAAGAGAAAACATCCTTTCATATCTGTACTTGTGATGCCTGAGAGGGAACAAGTATTTCACAAATGTTTGTGGAGTGAAGAAAAATTATCAAGTCCTTTGAGAATATGGGTGCAAGAGAGGTGGACACTGGGTCTACTTATACATAGATTTTTTTCAACAAAAGACAGTTTTCATGGGATGCAAAACCCACACATACAGAGAGCTAAATTTTTCCATACAGGGGTCGGCAGGGCCAATTGCAGGACTTGGTTATGCATGGATTTTGGTATCTGCAGGGGTCCTGGAACCAATTCTCCACGTATACCAAGGAGCAACTGTAGTCAGATTCCAATTTTATCTTCAAGATAGAACCTGTAGAGTTTCTCAATGTGCTGACTGTGGTCTATGACAGAATGAGAGGAATGAAAGATGGTGTCAGGCTGTTTCTTTCTTTTGCTTTCCTGAGCAACTTGTAGAACAGAGTTGCCATTTTTTAAGAAGGGGAAGGTTACACTTTGGATGGCGTGGGCACCAGGAGTTTGGTTTCTGTTAAGTTTGAAGTTTCTATTACATCCTCAATGAAAAATGAATACCAATTCCAAACCAGAGATATACATTTTGGAGATATCAGTATATTGGTGAATTTCTTGAGACTACCTAGAGTTAGTGTAGGTAGAGAAAAGTTTTGAGATTTGATTCCTAGTACATGCTAAGGTTTAGAGGCCAAAACCATTAGTCAGAATGAGTAAAGGAGCATCATGTAAGAGTGGCCAAGGAGGTAGGAAGAAAACCAGGAGGGAATGATGTTTTGGAAGCCAAGCAAAGAGGGCGTCTCGAAGTGGGAATGACCAATCTGTGAGATCTGCTCGAGTTGAGGACTGACAACTGATGTTTGGGTTAGCAGTGTAAAAGTCATTGATGACCTTGACAAGAGCTGCAGTAGATAATGAAAATCTGATTAAAGCGTGTTTTTGAACTCTCTTGAGAGATTAGGAGGAAAAGAATTGTAGTCACTGAGCATAGACTACTCTTTCTGGGTATTTTGTAGTCGGGGGAGCAGAAAAACTGTTAAAACTACAAAGAGATGTGGGATAAAGAGTGGGGACAAGTTTGAATCATATATCAAAATGTGCTCTAAAAGAGTTATTAAAGTTACTGAGTCTCTTCCTTACCTGTTGCCATGTATTATTTGAACACCTGCCTACAAGCTTTGTTATAACCAGTGGCTTTCTCCAATTCTTTGGCTATATATAGTTCCCTACCCATGCCTATGGTTTTTCTTTTTCTAAACCTGTTAATGAGCCAGTCCTGGCCATAGAAATGATATCCTTCATGACAAAGAGGCTCAGCTTGACATTCAGTCTGAGGACAGAGTAGTCTCACTATTCCTCATCCAACTTGAAGCTGCAAGTCTAGGTCATAGAAAAGAGAAACAGCAGAATTTGCTGCTCCTTATTGAAACAATGTAGACTGTCTATCCACGGTACCAGTGGGTTAATTCTGCAGAACTGATGGCATGGGTAAAGATGGAGGGAACAAGGAAGCTCCCCTTTGGCATTCTATGCCACTGCTTTAAATGGGGATCATACAGATAACTGTGTATTCCAATTTTCAACATATCAAAGTTAGCAACAGCCCAACCTCTGGAGCCAGACAATCTATATGCATCTCTCTTACTGGCCACATGTCTTTGACCATGAATGTCTCTTTGAACCTCTATTATTTCATCAGTAAGATGGGGAAAGTAATTCTACCTTCTCATATTGTTGTAGTAAGGAACAAATTAGATAGTGCGTGCAAGACACTTAACATAGTAAATGCACATAGAATGTCTTCCATAGAGTATGTGATTTAGCGTATATAAGGAAAGTATTAACATTTTATTCATAGGTGAAAGTGTGTGATGAGACTTACAGGGTTCCCAAAGTCTTTCTGTAGCTCAAGGCAAAATTTTCAGTCAAAAATTTTGACATTGGCTGGGCGTGGTGGCTCAAGACTGCAATCCCAGCACTTTGGGAGACTGAGGTAGGTAGATTGCTTGAGGCCAGGAGTTTGAGACCAGGCTGGGCAACATGGTGAAACCCCGTCTCTACTAAAAGTATAAAAAAAAGTAGCCAGGCATGGTGGTATGTGCCTGTTGCCCCAGCTACTCTGAAGGCTGAGGCACGAGAATCGCTTGAATCCAGGAGGTGGAGGTTGCAGTGAGTCAAGATCCAGCCACTGCACTCCAGCCTGGGTTACAGAGCGACACTCTGTCTCAAAAAAAAAAAAAAAAAAAATGACATTTACCCCAAGTTACAGGAACAATCACCTACAAATTTTCCTCTGATCCTACAGCTTAAAGACTCTATGGCAACCTATCTTATGGGGTGAAGAAAGAAAAGAAAGTCAGCCCTAGGTAAGTAGTTGATTTTGGGTGATCTTATCAAGAGTTTTCCAGTTTCATAGCTAAGGAACTGTTTATTCATGAGAGCTTCTAATAGAGGACATGAACAACCTCTCTATTAAAAGCATCGTAAGGCAACGGAAAGAAAGTAGGATGGGTAACTGAAAGGCCTGAGCCTTAGTTTTAGGCTTGTCAAAAACTTACTTTCTACAAGTGGATTAACCTCTCTTAGTCTTAGAGTTCTCATGTGTGATATGAGGGCTGGGCCAGATCAATGATTTAAACAGAGCCCAACAGTCTGTCCCGGGGATAGTGAGTAGGGGGAGGGCTTCCCCAACCCTCCTTGTTTAAACCTTCTCTTACTATTGTAGGGAGGAACAAATGAGATCATGCATGCAAAACACCTAACAGAGTACATGGCATTTATTACATAGATAAGCATTGTTTTATTCTGCTTTATATGTGTCTGTGTAAAGTTTTGTTTGAAGGGAGACTTTTGCCACTAAAGCACATCTGAAAATCCACTGGGCTACAAGAACTCTTTCTTTCAGCTTGAAACTTCTATGAGTCTATTACTAAGCGCCCAGGAAATGGGCACATGGAACAGAAGATAAAATGTATACATGGCTGGGCGCGGTGCCTCACGCCTGTAATCCCAGCACTTTAGGAGGCCGAGGCGGGCGGATCACGAGGTCAGGAGATCGAGACCATCCTGGCTAACACGGTGAAACCCCGTCTCTACTAAAAATACAAAAAATTAGCCGGGCGTGCTGGCGGGCGCCTGTACTCCCAGCTACTCGGAAGGCTGAAGCAGGAGAATGGCATGAACCCGGGAGGTGGAGCTTGCAGTGAGCCGAGATCGCACCACTGCACTCCAGCCTGGGCGACAGAGCAAGACTCCGTCTCAAAAAAAAAAAAAAAAAAAAAAAAAAAAAAAAAAAAATATATATATATATATATATATATATATATATATATATACACACACACACACATATATATATAGAAATGGGTGGGAGGGTTGACACATACTCTCCTATTCACAGGTAGGAGCAATTGTTAGTTTCTCCTGGGAGCCTGGAAGCTGCCTTGCCCCCACACTTCCCCTGTGTACTCCTCTTCACTTCTCACTGTGAAAAGGCAACATAAAATGGAGAAGGAAAAGTGGATGAGTGGAAGGTAAAAGGTAAAATGCCAGTGTAATCAAGACCAAACCTTAATTTTTGGAGGCTGGGAAACTGTACCCTGGGGGCTTTCCAGAAGTTTGTGCCTTCTAGGAGGAGACTGAAATTTGCCTTTCTGATAGCCCTGCTGTTTATAATGGAAGGGGCTGCTTTCACGAGACCTTTGAGTTCACCTTTTGATCTTTGGAGAAGCCTCATTTCTACAAAGGAGATATTAAGCTCCCTGACTAGTAATGAAAATCAGGGGGTTTGGTAAAGCTATGTCTCAGAAGAAACCCAAGTGGATCACCACTTCTACAACAGTTGTGGCTTCTAGATTGATATCACCATTTCCATCCTCATCCCTCACCCCAGGGTCTTGGTAAGGTGCTTGTAAATGCCTGGTCAAGTCTCAAAGGTGATATGAGGGATTATGGAAAGCGGTATGCATGCCTTCCCAGAGTCCAGAGAAGACAGCCATTGTGCCCAAGGAACTTTGTTGGTAAGGGTCATCAGCAGAGCATAGGGGTCACAAACAGAGAGAAGGGGCTGCCGTGTTGACAGTTGCATGTTTAGCTCTCAAAGGTCTCAGAGAGCATGAACTGACTGCCTGCATGCCAGGAGCTGGCAAAGCTTTGCAACAAATGAGGTGGCAGAGTGGACTTGTCACATGGCATGGTGAGTCAGTAACGTGGAAGCCTGCAGAAGGAACTAAGGGACAAGTGGAGGGGAGTTAATGCAGGTGGACTTGTGTGGTACCACCTTGAGCACAAAAGGAGAGCAACTGTATTTCCTAGTCACAAGTGGATATACAGCTATTATAGGAGATTAACTGAGGAAAGATTCAACCCCAGATGCAAAACTCCAAAAGGGTCCAGCCAAGAGATCTCCAAATGGACAATTTAACTAATTACTCTTGGGTTCTAGCACTCCATAACACATTCTAGTCTTGGAGAGAAGGAAAGGTTCTAGAAATGATATTTTTCTGGTTTAACGCAATCCTGGTTTGACATTTTCTTTGTATTTCATCAACGGTTCTCTCGCTTGAAAGCCAACCCAATGTCTCAAAACAAGTCTTTTTATTGATGGAGAAAGCAACTCTTTTTCTTGCTTCTCTTCTTTCTGCTCTTCTTTTTTGTTCTTCAATGCCAACAATATCCTTCTTAGACTGAAAAACAGCAATTAGATCATAATTTGGACATCAGTAAGGAAAAGGGACATGTCATCTGTTGTCTTGGTTCAATATCTGACCCGTACTAACCACTCCATATTTGGGAATTGTTATTTTTACTATTCTTGTTTATGTTATGGTTATTATTGTTATTAATATCTGTCTTCCTCTCATCCAAATTCTAGATCAGTACTGTCCAGTGGAATTTTCTATGATGATGAAGATGTTCTATATCTGTATTTTCCCATGTGTAATCACTAGCCACTCTGTATGCTCCATAGACAGCCAGTAGGCATGTGGTTATTGAGTAGTTCAAACGTGGCCAGTTCACCTAAGTAACTAAGTCTTTAATTTTATTTGATGTAAATGAATGTCCATTAAAATAGCTATAGGACAGTGCAGGTCTTGGCCTATTTTTCTCAGGTGAGGGTTGGGGCATTCTTACTCCTTAAACCTGTGGTTATGGAACTGGCTTCAGGACAACCTGGAAGCCTTGTCAAAACACAGATTTCTGGGCCCCAAGCCTGGAGTTTCTGATTTCCTATGTCTAGGGGGTGGCCTAAGAATGCGCATTTTAGCAAGGGGTACTGTTATTAGTGGTCCTGGGACCAGACTTTGAGAGCCACTGCTTTAGATCCATCCACGTTTCCAAATTCCAGGGGCATGTCGTAATCACATGAGGAAGTGATGCCCAATATATTTCCCAGCAAAAAATTTAAACCAGATTTTCAGAGTTCCAGATTATTTCTTTGCACAGGCAAGAATTCAATAAAATTGTTAAATCAAAAGGCATGTTAAATTAGGTCAGTGCTTTTCAAACTGTAATGTGCTTATGAATCACCTGGGGATCTTGAGAAAAAGCAGAGAGTAATTTACTAGGTTTGCAAGGGTCCTAGGAATCAGCATCTCCAACGAGCTCCCAGGTTAGGTCAATGTTGCAGGTCTAAGGACCATGGTTTGAAGAGCAAGACATCAGATGATCCCTGAGGTTGATTCTAATCTTTATACGATTCTAGAACTGGGCAGGGTGTCTGCAGTCTGGCATGCTCACAATAGTCTAGTGCTGTGGGAGGAGAAAGTGCAGTGGAGTGATGACAAATTTGGCATGTCCCGGGGAGGAGGAAAGACAAGTGGCCCACTCAGGGCAGCTGGGTCCTTGCCTGAGGCTGCCAACTGAGTTATGCAGGCGAGTTCCTTTCTTGAAGGGTGGGGAGGAGCGGGGAGTAGGTAGAATCAGGCTCTCTGCTATCAATAACCTATAAAGCCCCATGTAGAGTTCAAAGCCTATAAACAGCTGTACTGATGGCCATCCATGGGAAGAGGGAGCTGGAGATCAGACAGCCCTACTGTTAAACAGGGCAGTTCCAGGCTCAGAACTGTCAAGCTGTCCAGTGTTAGGATCCTTTAAATTAAGAAAGAAAACCAAACGTTGAAGGTTCTATTACATGATTGGATAACAACCAAGGGGCATTACAGTACTTGTAATGTCAAATATAAAGGAGGCTTAATGGTTCCTTTTCTCACTTCAGGTCAAAGGTGAGTTACAATTGAGTCTTCAGAGTTCAGCAGTTAGTGAAGAGAAAAAGAGAATGCACCAGGCCACCACAGAAGACCCCAGGAAATCCACAGCAGCCTTTGGGTACTTCCTCAGGGGAGGGGGCGAGCATAAGAATAACAGGGAGTTTAAAATCCTGCCGAACTATTTCTTCACAAAGCTGTATTTACTTTCCGAAGTGCCTGCTATCAGTGCCCTATAATCATAGAATCAAAAAGGAAGAAAAAGGTTTATTTTCATGCAGTTGTTGCCTATTACCATGAATGGAAATATATTTAATACCGATGTTTTCCTGGTGGTCCATATAACTTTTATTTCCTCTACTGAAAGAAGAATAAAAAATTAAGCCATCCAAAGCAAAGCACCTTTTCTGAATTTCAAGTAGACAGCTAGGCAGCACCAGAAGCTGTTATAAATGGGTACTCCACAGGAATTCAGATAAACCAAGATGGATTTCCTCAAACATGTTTGCTTACAAAACCCTTTAATTCTTTCTCTCCTTCTCACTCCTTTACACACACACACACACACGTATACATACACACACACACACACACACAGCATGTGCTCTGTTACCTACAGAGTTGATATTATAATAAACCAGGATGTCAAACACAGGGAAAAGTGCATGCAAAGAGTGTTTTAAAGACAAAACTTAACAAGGGTCTTCAGCAACCTTGTTTTCTGCTGAATTTGAGATTTCAGAAGACAGCATTTCTCTCTTGTCTCCTGCAAGAATGACTCTATTTGTTCTTTTTCAGGGATCCCCCTCCAGGGTCCTGTCCCAGAACAAAATGAATAATGACGCTTTATTTTTCACAGTACCTTTTCTCAAGAAGTTCACGATGCTTTAGAAAACTGGTCTCATAAATCTTCAAGACACTCTTGTGAGCTAGAAAGTAACGGTTTCACCCCCATTATACAGGTGAGGAGACTGAGGTACGGCAGTGGAGGAAGAATAACGTGCCAGGGCCTTTAATCATACAGTTTTTAAAAAAGCAGATTTTCTCTTTTCCAAGTCAGTTTGCATCCTATTTGCCAATATCCACAGGGATAAAGTACTAATTTCAAGAGATCCAGAAAATGCCTCCACTTTTTAAAAAAATACATGAACTACAATGTATTTATCTAAATAGTGAACCAATAATGTACATGGCCTTAAATAAATGCATGTGAAGGTGCATGTGTGCTTACTGGCTGCATATGCATAAGGAACATGATTTTAGGTTGTAGAACTTAACTTGAACACATTTTTTAAATGTGTTTTGCAAAGACAAGAACCTACTCAAATCTGAAGGTCTCCAGACTGAGCCGAATTCCTTTGTCCAGTTCTCTCTTAATACCATGAGACCACAAACGGCATATGTTAGCATATTCAGAGCTATCCAGTGATTGATTTGGGGCTTCAATGACTAATCAGATACTCTGTCCTTGCATTTGTACCCTTCACTCCAAATCAAACTCCAGCAGCATTCAAAGGAACACTAGAGAGACGGGCAAAGCTCACTGAGGAGCAGAGGCTCTCAGCAGTAATGCCATGTACATGTCCGCCCTTCCTTTGATACTGGACATATAAATAGCAGGAAACTTAACACTTGGACTTGGACTCCTCATGATTAGGCTGAAAGCTTGGTGATTTTTATTTTATTTTATTGTTTTGAGAGAGTCTTGCTCTGTCACCCAGGCTGGAATGCAATGGCACGATCTCGGCTCACTGCAACCTCTGCCTCCTTGGTTCAAGCAATTCTGCTGCCTCAGCCTCCCAAGTAGCTGGGATTACAGGTGCCTACCACCACGCCTGGCTAATTTTTTGTAGTGTTAGTAGAGACGGGGTTTCGCCATGCTGGCCAGAATGGTCTGGAATTCCTGACCTCAGGTGATCCAACCACCTCGGCCTCCCCAAGTGCTGGGATTACAGGCATAAGCCCCAGCGCCCAGGTGATTATTTTAAACATTAATGTAAATGATAAATTTATGACATGCCATGGGTCAACCCATTCAGGATCTTAAAGCAACGCAAACAATGACACTCTTCTTCCTGATGGGAGTGAGGGTGGCTTACTTGTCAGGAGACAGGTAGCTAGGATGCTTTAGGCTAGGGACACCGCAGATCACTAGGAAGAATTTGAAGGTAGTCACTGGAAAAATAGAGGTGAATTCAGCTGGTATAGATTTCACAGATGATTGAGCATTTAAAGACTCATCTTTTCTCTTACATCCAGTGCTAAAACAGAAGATACCCACCTGTGATGGTTAATATTAAGTGTCAACTTGATAGGAATGAAGGATTCAAAGTATTGTTCCTGGGTGTGTCTGACAGGGTGTTGCCTAGGAGATCAACATTTGAGTCAGTGGGCTGGGAGAGGCAGACCCACCCTCAAGCTGAGTGGGCACCCCATCTAATCCACTGCCAGCACTGCTAGAATAAAGCAGGCAGAAGAAGGTAGGCGAAGCTGACTTGCTGAGTCTTCTGGCCTCCATGTTTCTCCTGTGCTGGATGCTTCCTGCCCTTGAACATCAGACTCCAAATTCCTCAGCTTTTGGACTCTTGGACTTACACCAGTGGTTTGCGAGGGGCTCTCAGGCCTTCGGACACAGACTGAAGAGTGCACTGTCTACTACTCTACTGTTGAGGTTTGGGACTCGGACTGGCTTCCTTGCTCCTCAGCTTGCAGATGGCCTATTGTGGAACTTCACCTTGTGATCCTGTGAGTCAGTTCTCCTTTTTTTCTTTTTTTGAGATGGAGTCTTGCTCTGTCACCCAGGCTGGAGTGCAGTGGCGGGATCTCGGCTCACTGCAACCTCCGCCTCCTGGGTTCACGCCATTCTCCTGCCTCAGCCTCCTGAGTAGCTGGGACTATGGGCGCTGGCCACTACCCCCGGCTAATTTTTTGTATTCTTTAATAGAGACGGGGTTTCACTCTGTTAACCAGGATGGTCTTGATCTCCTGACCTCATAATCTGCCCACCTCGGCCTCCTAAAGTGCTGGGATTACAGGAGTCAGCTCTCCTTTAAAAACTTTCCTTCATCTATACATCTATCCTTTTAGCTCTGTCCCTCTAGAGAACCCGGACTAATACACCACCCACTCAACCGGTAAAATATTATTTAGTCCTCACGAGTCTATTTTCCCGTTTTGGTCAGTTTTGGTTCTGTCTAATCAATATCAACCTTACTTTTGCACAGTTCCTTATTCTTGGCCTATACAAAGCGGGAAGCTTGCCAGTCTCTTTTCCCTCTAAGTTGGGCAGTCCCTAACCAGTGGGTTAATATTGCTGGTGGTGAACTTCACTGCTTCATAAGGAAACCCACTCCAGCTTCAGTGGCTGGAATTCTTTTCTTATTTGGAGACCAAATGTTCTTCCCTGTTCATTCCACTCATTTGCCCAGTTTAGTCCACTGAAGCTATAGAAATCTAACTTCCGAGTATTTTAAAGCAGCAATAATCCCATCCCACTTCCCATATCTGTTTTCAAATGTTTCAAATGTCATCCATTCACTACTTTTTCTTAAGTCAATTCTGTGGTATGTTAAGCACTAATATAAGAAAAATAAAGGGCAGTCTGTTAAAATTAAATACAGAGTTAACTCACCAAGTTAGACTCACACTATTCCTCAGGAAGATCACAGAAGAATAACACAGCTATTGGAAAAGGACATCTAAGCTCTTTACAGCTAAGGAAGATGAAAGGAATATTTCCAAAAGGGTGGGGGCCGGAGATGGCTCAGGCTTAAAAGGACATGAGGTAACTGAGACTGAATTTAAACAAAACTAGAGAATGAAACGACTGGGGGAAAAAAAAGATAATTATGTCTTACAACAATTACCCTGGCTATGAAGCAAAATTAGCATAGTCCTTTCTAATTTAAATGTGTTGAAAGTGGCTGAGCATGACAGCAGAAAATTACAAGGTTTAGGACACAGGCTTTGGTTAAAATGATGGCAATCGGATTATCTTGGCATTTTCTGCTGATAGCAATGATTATAAACTTACCTATAAATATTAACTGTTTAATGCTAGGCGAGGTTTTATTTTGCTGGAAAGTACAGAGTCATTCTATACTTGAAGTTGGTTTTGTGCATTTTTTTCTTATTTAGTTTAATTTTGGTTTGTTTTATTGCTCATAGGTTCAGTTACTTTTTAATAACAGGTAATTGTTTCTTCCTTCTTTCCCTCCCTTCCTTCCTTTTTTCTTTATGTCCTTCCTTCCTCCCTCCCTCCTTCGTTTCTTTCCTCCCTTCCTTCCCTTTCTTTGTTTCTCTTTTCCATCTTTGGATCCAAGGGGATCAACTTCACTCACTTTCCCACAGAGAAGATATTACTCCAATGTGTCCATTTCCAATTCAACTGTAGCTTCATTTCCAATCAAAAGTTTTCTAAGCTGCATAATCATCTTTAGTTCACTCTGCAACACCATTTTCTCAACTGCTGGGTCTGTGTACCATTGATTCATTTACATTATTTGGCACTTTGTCATGTTTCCTCATATCACTATTTTTATGTAAGAGAATTCATCTGCCAATACTTTGCCTATTATCCCCACCCCCTATCTAATCACCCAAAGTAAAATATATCTTTATTTAATAAACATTATTTCATGATTTGAGGAGAAAAATCTACATTTTCTGTGTAGACAAAGTCAACAAAGACTTACAATTAAAAAATAATAATTAAAAGTTAATGGTTAGATGAACTGTGTAGGCAACTAGGCAACTTATTTAATATGAGATTTCACCCAGCGTTTCTAAATCCTGGCACTATTAACATTTTGGTTCAGATGATTTTTTTGTTGTAAGGCTCTGTCCTATGCACTGTAAGACATTAGCAGCATGTCTGGGTAGAGACCCATTTGATGACAGTAGCAACCCCCACATCAGCCTCAGAGTTGTGATAATGAGACACATCTCTAGACATTACCAGGTATCCTGGGGGCTGGGGGCATATTACTCCCAGTTGAAAGCCACTGATTGAACCCAAGCAGAAAAAGTCTTTAATAGTGGGGGAAATAAATAATACACTATTACACACTGTCCTTTTTTTCTTTTTTAAAGTTCCAAAGTTCCAGGGTACATGTGTAGGTTTGTTACATAGATAAACATGTGCCATGGTTGTTTGCTGCACCTATCAACCCATCATCTAAGTATTAAGCCCAGCATGCATTAGCTATTTTTCCTGATGCTCTCCTTGCCCTGCTCCACAGGCCCCAGTGTGTGTTGTTCCCCTCCCCGTGTTCATGTGTTCTCATGATTAGCTCGCACTTATGAGTGAGGACATACGGTATTTGGTTTTCTGTTCCTGCATTAGTTTGCTGAGAATAATGGCTTCTAGCTTCATCCATGTCCCTGCAAAAAACATGATCTCATTCATTTTTATGACTGCATAATATTCCATGGTTATATGTATCACATTTTCTTTATCCAGTCTATCAACAATGGGCATTTGTGTTGATTCCATGTCTTTGCTATTGTGAACAATATAACACACTATTCTTATTTGGATTAATTTATCTGCCACACATATCCAGTTATTGGCAATAGAAGCTTACCGTGGTCTGAATGAACTAGAAGAATTGGTGGTGAGCTACTGGTAATAGAGACAGAAAATACTAGTAGTTTAAATAAGAGAGAAGTTTATTTGTCTATTATTCTAGAGAAGTCTGGAAAGAGGCCTTCCCTGTTGGTCGGGGGCTCCATGGTACTGTCAAGGTCCTGAGCCTCATCTTTTTGTTTCAACATCCATAGAACTTGGCTTTCATGATCCAGCTCCCAGGTATCTGTGGAATGCCAGCTGGGTTGCCAAAGCATCAAACTGGAAGCAAGAACCAGGATTGGTAGGGCAAAAAAGGAGCAAAGGGAAGATTCTCAGAAGCTCCCCAACCAACTAGAAGCTAGAAGAAAGGCTAGGAAATGTATTTCCAGTGAACTACTGTGAAATATTTCAATAGCAAAGAAAAAAAAGAGAACATATATTGTGTTTACAACTAGCAATCTCGCATTCATTTATTCTTCTTCTGATTCAGGCAACTACTTCTTAAATATTTACTATGTGCTAGACGCTGCTAGAACTGGAAATAAGGATAGAATGAACTTTGCTATCTGGGAGCATATAACCTACAGAGATGGGCAAGTATGACATGATTAATTAAGCAATTAAAGCATAAATGGCAAGTTTTATGAATGGCACAAAAACACAGAGCACGCTTTAAGTCTCTTGGAGGCAAAATGAATTTTTCTGTTTTTTCAATACCTGTAAGTCAGGGGTCCCAAACCCCTGGACCACCGATCAGTACTAATTCACAGACCAAAGGAACCAGGCTGCACAGCAGGAGGTCAGCAGTGTGCCAGCGAGCATTACCACCCAAGCTCTGCCTCCTGTCAGATCAGCAGCAGTGCATTAGATTCTCATAGAACCCTATTGTGAACCGCACATGCCAGGGATCTAGGCTATCCGCTCCATCTACTGCCGGATGATCTAAGGTGGAAGAATTTCATCCAGAAAACATTTCCCCCTCCTCGTCCATGGAAAAATTGTCTTCCATAAAACCATTCCTGGTGCCAAAAAGGTTAGGGATGGCTGCTGTAAGTGGTTTGCTATATAGTATGTGTTCAGTAAATCTGGGGGGACAGATGCACTGTTTGCTCTGGGACCCATTAGGCTGCTTCACACACTTACATAAATTAGCCTTCATATGAATTACTGAAATCAAAATAATAGCATAGCTATGCCAGTCAAAGCTAGTCAGTTTCCACTGCCTTTAAGTTTCACAGATTATTACTTCATGCTCAAACTGCAAACCAATACAATCTTAAGTAAAGTCTTGCAGAAATTGACTCCCATATTAAGTGAATTCAACTCTTCTGATATACATATTAGCATTAGAAAGGCTAACTGCTCGAATACTTTTATATATTAAATCATTTCTCAAATAAATTAATGTAAATTTTGCTCAACAACTTTGAGCAAAATTTGAGAGGTTCAAAAAATAAAACTGACCTCAATTCTTCCTTCAGATTCTTATTTGTGTAATCCTCTTTTTTTTTTTTATTTGTATCCAGCTTCCTCTGTAAATAAGCTCTGTAATGGGTGAACAATTTAGACATTTTAGAGGAATCTAGAAATCAATGCAACTAGGGAGTAAACAAATTCATTTCGACCATATTAACCTTAAATGTTACTCTGATTTGTGCAGTACCTACACTTACCCACACTTATAGGCAAACTCAGAGACACATAAACAAGACGCCATGAAAAATATCGCCATTATTATCCGGCATCATCCAGTCAGTTCACAAAACAATAACAATTGAAATATGTCTCTACTAGAAGACACCTTCCTTTTATTGCTTTAAAAGATATTTCTCTGTGGTTTTCTTTTGCTACAAAAGAGCGATGGGCAGACTCAGGAATTTTCTATTTCTTGTGTGAACCTCCTACCCAGCTCTCTTACAGACATTGTCTAAGTAAACTCCTATTCTGAGATTTTGAATTTCTACTGTTACTCAAATGCCAGTAAGATAAAGGTCTTAAAGACTTCAAGTTTTGTAACCTCATGGTTATTATGTGCTTCAATCTCTGTATGTTAATTTGGCAAGGAAGTTCATCCCTTTCCCAAAAAAATCAAAAACAGCCATATGCATTTTTAGGTCTGAAAACTAAAGGTAACTGAAAGGACCGTTATATCCACTACAATTTAGAGTCAGAAATAAATTTGTCTTACAGACATTAGCATTTATTCACATTTGACAATTCTTGAGAATCAACTACCTAAAGATATTTAGAAAATGGGGAGTTCATCGAAAACACACACTTAGTAATTAAGCAAGTATAACAATTGGAAGCACAGCTCAAATTAATGAAATGAGAAATAATTTGTTGAAATTTGTCATGAAAATTATGTATACCCATAAATGTATAAAGCATTGAGATAGGCTGAGTGTGGTGGCTCATGCCTGTAATCCCAGCACTATGGGAGACCAAAGCAGGCAGATCACCTGAGGTCAGAAGTTCGAGACCAGCCTGACCAATGTGGTGAAACCCCATCTCTACTAAAGATACAAATATTAGCCAGGCATGGTGGCAGGTGCCTGTAATCCCAGCTACTCAGGAGACTGAGGCAGAAGAATCCCTTGAACCTGGGAGGTGGAGGTTGCATGAGCTGAGATCGTGCCATGGCACTACAACCTGGGCGACAAGAGCAAGACTTCATCTCAAAAAATAAAATAAAATAAAATAAAATAAAATAAAATAAAATAAAATAAAATAAATAAAATAAAATAAAGCCTTGAGATATTAATGTCCTCTGAATCTAACATGCTTTTACCTGTACTACTTCAATAATCGAGATCCCTTCTTATGTTTATTGGCACGTTTCTGCATTATCTATATGGTCTCCTGACATTATGTATTTTGTACTATTAGTACCAACGTTTAAAAGGCCGATCAGCCAGTATTTAACGGTAATGTTTGTGTTATATTAACTCCTTCTGCATTTCCTAGGTCTAACTTTTTGGACTGAAGTCCCATGGAGGTAAAACTTCAGGTTCAAACCCAGAGCAGACTGGAGGAGGGAAACTCAATTCATGGGAGCAGGGTGAGAGTGGATTGTATTAGCTGGAATCAACATTTCTGAGGAAACAAGTTGTTTGGAGCTTGAGTCAGTTTATCTATGAAGAGATTTACGATTTGATTTTTTTAAAAGCTTTGCCATATTTACTCCTTTGAAATCTCAGCATAGCTCTTCAGCCCTCCATTTTTATTCCGAGGACCCTAATACTTTGTTTCCTTCCAATGCAATGTGAATATTTAAGTGTTTTTGAAAATACTGGAAAATATAGGCATGTGATGTGATTTGAATTCATTTATCAAGATATTAAACTAGATTTCAGTTAATAACTGTTTTATTTCCTAACAGTTTTAGACTTACAGAATTATTAAGAACTACTACATAAGGTTCCCATGCACTTCACTTCCAGGTTCCCTGTTATTATCATCTTATATGAATGACTATGTATATAAGTACATCTGTTATAGTCAATGATCCAACACTGAGCCATTATTATTAACTAAAGTCTATACTTCATTCAGGTTTTCCCAGTTTTTTCCTAATGTTCTTGTTGTGTTCTAGGGTTCTACTTACAGTTAACCATCATTTTTCCACAGATTCCTTCAGATTAGGCCAATTTCTCCACTTCCTTTGCTTTTGATGACCCTGAAAGTTTTTAGGAATACTGGTCAAATATTTCATAGAATTGTCCTCAATTCGGATTTTTCTAATGTTTTGTTTTGGGTTCTTTTTCTCATCATTAAAGTGGAGTTGTGTGAATTTGGTAGGAAGAACACAGATGTAAATTGCCATCCTCATCATATTGTATCAAGGGTGTGTACTGTCAGTATAACTTCGTACTGCTGTTAACTTTGTTCACCAGGCCAGAGTTTGTCAAGCTTCTTCACTGTAAAGTTACTGTTTTTCATCATGTTTATACTACACTTATGAAAGGAAGTTGCTATGCACACCTACACATACGCTCACCCTCCTGAGGGTGAAGTATCCACATACATTCTTCTTCATGGCAGATTGGTCTATTCTCTCCTATTTGTTTATTTATATCAGTAGAGTCATGGATATTTATTTTATGCTTTGAGTTCTAATCCAGTGTTACTTTATGTCTTTTGCTTCGCAAATTATTTCAGCTTTGGCTGTTTGTCTGTATCAGTTGGCTTCTGTGCCCCTTTGACATGCCTCCACCAATGTGGGCTGTATTTTGGTATTTCCTTTCTAGCATTACAGGCTGATCTTGTATGTGCCCTAGTCCTTGAAACAGCCATTTCTCCAAGGAAACCTGATTCTTTTTATTGGAGAATGATATCAAAAACCAAGATCTGGGTGCTAGGTCCTAGAGTTGTAAAAATATTTCCTTGTTTATTACTATAGAATAAATGGCTAATGAAGCTTAACTATAACACATATTCTTAAAAGGAAATAATCATTATTAATGATTGCCCCATGTGTCTTATTCTAATATTTGTTCAAAGCAACTGTTTTATAAAACTGCAGTAAATTTTGTAGAGAAGAGACTTCTTTTTAGCTATCATTTTTATCTTAGCGTCCAAAATACCTTCACCTTCATAAAAACAGTAGGAGGAGGTGGAGCAGGAGTGAATTAAACCTCACAGGATTGAAGCAGAATAATAAAAATAGGTTCATATTAACAGCAAGGCAAGGGTTTCCTCACAAGGTCCTTACCCAGCTTTTATGATAAACTCTTCAGAGGATATGTTCTAGTGTCTCACATTGATTGCATTCTAAAATGGGAAAATAACTACATTTTAAGAGGCATATAGAAAAGGTATGACATATTTATCCTAAGGACACACACATATTCATTTACAAATTATGAATTATTATATTCAGCAAATATTGACGTACCTCCTCTGGATAATTTACAGTGTATGGGTATGTGTGTTTGTGTGCGTAAGCACACACCTATAGGCACACACACAGTCTGAAGAATCACAAGTCCATGATTTTTGCTTCCCTTACTGTTCATTTTGTCAGTGATTTTTATGCATGTGCTCATTTACGTTGCTTAGGGGGAGAAAGAGCTATACATAAAAACAGATTATCTTTTAGAGCACTCCAGGGTTAGTTTCATTTTCCCCTCTTCTTTTTATGAAGAAAAGGATAGGAAACATAAACTGTCGCCCTTAAAGAAGAAAATGCATGAAATGAAACAAGTAAGCTTTCAAAAATACGCAAAACATGACAGGCAGACCTCTAGCCTGGTGGGAGGGCTGGGGGTAAAATATGCAGTGTGTACATGTGACCAGTATATCCTCAGCACTTAAAAAAAGATAAAAGTGGTCTTGAAAGTGAATGAAGTTGACTCTCAAAAAGTGGGTTTTAGATGTTGAATATTTAATTCACTGATAAAAGGGACCTGATTTCCTGCACACGGCTGCCATAAATAAGGAAAAAAAAAAAAAAAAAAAAAAAAAAAAAAAAAAAAAAAAAAAAAAGCACATCTTAAAAGAGAAGCAATGAGCAGAAACTGACCTTTCTGTGAGCAAGCAGATGAGAGAAGGTATTTGGCTAATCCCAGCTGTCTCTGATTGGCCAGACAGCACCGTGTTGAAAATGTCTCCATCTGGGCTAATCTGCTCTCAGTTGGATGAGCTGAGGCCTTCAGAGTTAACCTGACATTTAACAATAATTACCCTTTCGAATGACCCTGGCCCAATCGCCTGCTCTCTTAGAAATCTCTTTTTTTGTGCGTGCTTCCAAACCCCTTGACTTTTGTGTTAGAGATAGGGGGAAAAAAAAAGATGAGACGGTATCACTTGTGTGTGTAAACACGCAGAAGTGTGTGGTTGTGTGTATGTGAGGATGTGCATACACACACACACACACACACACACACTTATATAACATAACATAGAGGAAAACCGGTGATCTCCAACTGGTAATGAGCCTGATTTAATGTCTCCATTTTACTGTCCCGAATTCTGCAGTTTATCAACCTCCTGTGGTGTTGGAAAAAAATACATAGAGGAATAACCTCACCAGTTAAAGTGGGACAGAATTTGTTTACTGGCTATTTTATGAAAGTCAAAGTTCCAGTCTGGCCTTGCTCAAGCACTTGAGTGTCCCTTATCAGACACCAGGAGAAATGGTGCATGAAAAGAGGTTCAGATAGAAAAACCAAGTTCAAGGGTCACGGAGGCTAACTGTAGATGAAATGTGGCCATTTCTTTTTACCTGAGGCTGGCTTCATCTTTTCTTAGAAAGGTCATTGTGATAAAACAAAAACACATCTTGGAAAGAAAATCCATTCTGGGGTTTAATTTACTTAAAAAATAAAATAAAATAAAAAGCTTTTCCCAGTTTAGACTGGCATTTTTCCAGAGCTGCTCTATCAAATGCCACTGTAAGACACTGCAGTTTCTAACACTAATATTTAGTAAGGCGCTTCATGAGGCTGAAGGTTTGGTGTGAATAACCACCCCAAAGTTCAAGTACTTTAGCTTGGTCCAAAATATCAGGCTTAATTAGCTTAGCAAAGTGATCTGAAACTCCCACAAGCACCATTTCTCTTCAGCTCTGGTATTTGCTAGGTTTTTTGTCCACTTTAAAATGCCAAGAGAATAAATAATCTGGAATATTTCTTCACATCTCTTCTATAACTGATACAGAAAAAAATAATATAAGAATATGTGTAAGCATAAAACACTTATGTAAAAGAAAGTGATGTTCTTGAAAATAAATGTGAAAATATTTTGTTTCCCTATTTTCTCGCCTGTCTTCTTAATTTACATTTTTAGAAAAATAAATTTTACATCAAAGTTATATTTTCGTATTTTATCATCACCTTTTTCAGTAGCCAATTAGAACCATGGATGCCAAGGAATGTGTATGAATATGTGTACATGTACTACATATACATACGTGTGTGCATATATACATATACCTATATATATACACACACATATGTAGGTATGTTTCTCCTGGGAACTAATTGCAGATTTCAAATCAATTATTGCTTCTTTTTATGCTCCACACAAATTAGGTGTTTTCTCATGATCCAACTTTCTTGTTGGTTGATGAAAAAAGTTGATGATAAGTAACAAAATATTAAAATAAAACTTCATGAAAAAATGTGTTTTTGTTATTCTAAAAATGAGAATTAGTAAAACTAACAGCATATATTTCTATTGTCTTTGCATAGACCCATTTGTTGTAGGGGTATGAATATGCGCTTGTGTGTATGTCTTTAAAAATGTAATGTTTAATACACTAACATTTTTGCCGGGTGTGGTGATTCACACCTGTAATCCTAACACTTTGGGAGGCTGAAGTGGGCAGATTGCCTGAGCTCAGCAGTTCAAGACCAGCCTGGGCAACATGGCGAAACCCCATCTCTACTAAAAATTAGCCGGGCATGGTGGCAGGCACCTGTAATTTCAGTTATTCAGGAGGTGTCAATATTTAATATATTGTGTCAACTTTTTCTTTAATGTCCCTGACAGATTTATTTAACATTAAGCAAATGAAAATACCTACTTATGTGCCAGGCACTATAATATTTGCTAGGAATACAAAGATAAACAGGACAAACTTCATGAACCATCATTTTAGTGAGAATGAGAGTGTAGATGTCTAAAGTTGATTATAAATGAGGGAGTAATTACTATGTAGTAAACGTATATTAGAAATATACAAAGATACTCTGTAGATTAATTTAAATTGTTAGCTAAGATATTCTTGTAGAAAGACATTATAATATTTCTTATATAATAACCCTCACCTTCGAGTTCTTATTTTACTAATGAGATATCTCTTTATTAAGCCCTGATGAGAAAACTATATCGATATTCTGATTAGCCATAGTGATATGGTTAGATCTAATGAGGTCAGCATCTCAATTCTGATCCCTAAGAGGCTAATTTTGAATACTTCACTCCTATGTGGAATCACTCACCCTAAAAACATGTCACAGCATCTGTGCCTTATTGGATATATGATCTATTATTTTGATATCCTGTGAAAACCACAGATGTAGAGTATGTAGGGTGGAAGAATCATTTACCAGGTTTACCAGATATCTCCAGCTTTATCTCTTGGGCCCACAGCACTATTGCCCTTCCTGGCATTAGCTTAAATGAGTCGTAAGATCAGTTTGAACCAAGAGTTGTGAGTGGAACTGATTCATGGAACTTCCATACTGGAGCTTTCAGTTGCCAATGCAAGACCCAGTAGTGCCTGCTTTTATCTCATTCACAGCAACTGACAATGTTTAAGATGGCGGGTGCTTCATCTACTGGGATTCCTGATTGACTAAGATGAGCAGGGCCCAGCTGTAAGCCTGCTAAGGACATGTTGCTTAAATAAGAAATATGCCTCTCTTATTTTAAGGTATGAAATTCTGGACTTGTTTCTTATGCAACACAACGTGAAGCTGCTTTCCTCCTCAAACACCAGTTTATACATTTGATTGACAGGAGTGAGATTGGAGGCCGCAGATCAGTTAGGAGATCATTATGGATGCACAAGAGAAAAGTAAAGAAAATAAAAAGCAGAAAGAATACAGAGAAGAAGGCAGACTTGATAAATCATTACATAAAGAACAAATGCTACTTTTTTTGTGGAGACTGAAAAAGAGAAGAGCAGGCTGGGTGCTGTGGCTTATGCCTGTAATCCCAGCACATTGGGAGGCCAACGGGGTAGATCACGGGGTCAGGAGTTCGAGACCAATCTGGCCAACATAGTGAAACCCCTTCTCTACTAAAAATACAAAAATTGGCCAGGCATGGTGGCACGCACTTGTAGTCCCAGCTGCTCGGGAGACTGAAGCAGGAGAATCACTTGAACTCAGGTTGCAGTGAGCTGAGATGGTGCCACTCCAGCCTGGGCAACAGAGTGAGACTCCGTCTCAAAAAATAAAAAAATAAAAAAAAAAGAGAGAAGACGTAGAGATGTTTTAGAAAAATCATACATAGCACAGAGAATTAGAGAATGATGATGAACAGGTATTGGCAAGTTAAGTAAAGGAAAATATGGCCTTAAAGAGTAAAATCCCTAGGTACAAATTGGAAACATGGAACAACCAGGACTGTAGACATAGATTGGGTGTCTCATCATATAAATCAAATGTTACAGAAATTGTCAAGACACAACAATAAAAGTTATAGAAAGTCAAAAATGACACAATCAAGGGTTTCCACCAAAGGACACAGAGAGGTAATTCCACCGGGTAATTGAACAACAGAATGGTGGTCTACTATGAAATTCCAATGAAAAATATAATGAGGCAAGGTGTAGACAATAGCGTGGTATATTACTGAGAAATCAGAGGGGGTGAGGACTGAGGAAAGGCCACTGGCTTTGGCAATCTTCCTTTTGATTTTTATCTTATAAGAGTTTAAATCTATGCTAAGGAAGAGGAAGCCTTTGATGAATGTGGCTAATTTGAGGATAAAATTAAGATGGCAGCTTCAAAAGCAGATGGAGTGAATGATTAAAAGGCTTGATTTTTCCCGTTAATATAGTTGTTACTTAGAAATATTTGCAAGCTTAGGAGATAGAATAATTAAAAAAAGATACATAGAAGGTATGCACAATTTTGTGGGGATTGCGGAGAAAGAGAAGAGAGAGAGAGGAGAGTCTGGTCTAGTACACACTTGCTTATTCCATGTACCTGTCAAGCCCATGGGTTTATATTTGAGACATTCTTTCCTTGAGATAATTCCCAGACCTTTCTGTTACTCTCCCTACCTGTTTTCCAGGACTTGCACTGACTTATCAGAGGTGTTATTTCATAGCCCAAATCCTAGGCACAGCTGCTTCCCATTGGCCTCATGGAGCTTCAGCAACAGCACAGCAACCAGACAAGTAGAGGGTGCTGAGGGCCGAATGGGCCCCCTGAATTCATGTGCTGAAACATAATTGGCAATGTGATCATATTAAGAGATGGAGCTTTTGAGAGGTGATTAAGTCATGAGGGCTCTGAAATTAGTGACCTTATAAAAGAGGTTAAAGGGAGCTCCCTAGGCCATTTTTTTTTTTCTTTCACCTGTCAGTATTCAAGGTGCCAGCTTGGAAGTAGAGAGTGACCCCTCACCAGATATGGAACTTTCCAGCACTTAGATTTTGCACTTCGTAGCCTTCAGAACTGTGAAAATTCAGTTTCTATTACTTACAAATTGCCCAGTGTGTGGTAATGTATTATAGCAGCAGAAATGGACTATGACAGTGGCTGCTATGGTTTGGCTGTGTCCCCACCCAAATTTCATCTGAATTCCCATGTGTTATGGGAGGGACCTGGTGGGAAGTAATTAAATAATTGGGGCAGGTCTTTCTCATGCTATTCTCCTGAGAGTAAGTCTCACAAGATCTGGTTGTTTTAAAAATGGGAGTGTTCCTGCACAAGATCTCTCTCTCTCTTTGCTTCTTGCCATCCACGAAACATGTGACTTACTCCTTCTTGCCTTCCACCATGATTGTGAGGCCTCCCCAGTCATGTAGAACTGTAAGTCCATTAAACCTCTTTCTTTTGTAAATTGTGCAGTCTTGGGTATGTCTTTATAAGCAGCGTCATGGACTAATACAGTAAATTGGTACCAGTAGAGTGGGACATTGCTGAAAAAATACCCAAAAATGTAGAAGCAACTTTGGAACACAGTAAAAGACAGAGGTTGGAACTGTTTGGAGGGATCAGAAGAAAACAGGAAAACGTGGGAATGTTTGGAACTTCCTAGAGACTTTTAAATGGCTTTGACAAAAATGCTGATAGTGATATCAACAATAAGATCCAGGCTGAGGTGGTCTCAAATGAGATGAGGAACTTGTCTGAAACTGGAGCAAAGATGATTCTTGTTATGTTTTAGCAAAGACTGGCAGCATTTTGCCCCTGCCCTAGAGATTTATGGAACTTTGAACTTGAGAGAGATGATTTAGGGTATCTGGCAGAAGAAATTTCTAAGTAGCAAAACATTCAAGAGCTGACTTGGGTGCTGTTAAAAGCACTCAGTTTTAAAAGAGAGACAGAGCATAAAAGTTCAGAAAATGTACAGCCTGACAACATAATAGAAAAAAGAAAATTCAATTTTCTGAGGAGAAATTCAAGCCAGCTGCAGCAATTTGCATAAGTAACAAGGACCCCAATGTTAATCCCAGCGACAATGGGGAAAATGTCTCCAGCGCATGTCAGAGGTCTTCATGGCAGCCCCTCCCATCACAGGCCTGGAGGTCTAAGAGGAAAAAGTGGTTTTGTGCATTGGGTCCAAGGTCCCTGTGCTGTGTGCAGCCTAGGGACTTGATGTTCTGCATCCAAGCCACTCCAGTCATGACTAAAAGCGGCAAGGTACAGCTCTGACTGTGGCTTCAGAGGATGGGAGCCCTAAGCCTTGGCAGCTTCCATGTGTTCAGCCTATGAGTGTACAGAAGTCAAGAATTGGAGGTTTGGGAACCTCTGCCTAGATTTCAGAAGGTGTATGAAAATACCTGATGTCCAGGCAGAAGTTTGTTGCAGTGGCAGGGCTCTCATGAAGAACCTCTGCTAGGGCAGTGGAGAAGGGAAATGTGGGATCAGAGCCCCCACACATTGTCCCTACTGGAGCACCACCTAGTGGAGCTATGAGAAGAGGGCCACCATTCTCCAGACCCCAGAATGGTAGATCCACTGACAGCTTGCACCATGTGCCTGGAAAGGCCACAGGCACTCAACATCAGCCCATTGAAAGCTGCTGGGAGGGAGGCTGTACCCTGCAAAGCCACAGGGTAGAGCTGCTCAAGACCATGGGAACCCACCTCTTGCATCAGCATGACCTGGATATGAGACATGGTGTCAAAGGAAATTATTTTGGAGCTTTAAGATTTGACTGCCCCGCTGGATTTCAGACTTGTGTGGGGCCTGTAGCCCCTTTGTTTTGGCAGATTTCTCCCATTTGGAATGGTTGTATTTGCCCAATGCCTGTACCCCCATTGCATCTAGGAATTAACTAATTGCTTTTTATTTTTAGGCTCATAGGTGGAACGGCCTTGCCTTGTCTTCAATGAGACTTTGGGCTGTGGACTTGTGAGTTAATGCTGAAATGAGTTAAGACTTTGGGGGACTGTTGAGAATGCATGATTGATTTTGAAATGTGAAGACATGAGATTTGAAAGGGGCCAGAGGCAGAATGATACGGTTTGGTTGTGTCCCCACCCAAATCTCATCCTGAATTTCCATGTATTGTGGGAGGGTCCCAGTGGAAGGTAGTTGAATCTTGGGGTAGGTCTTTCCCATGCTGTTCATGATAGTGAATAAGTCTCACAAGATCTGATGGTTTTTAAAATGGAGTTTTCCTGCACAAGCTCTCTCTCTCTTTGCCTGCTGCCATCCATGAAACATATGATTTACTCCTCCTTGCCTTTCACCATGATTGTGAGACCTCCCCAGCCATGTAGAACTGTAAGTTCATTAAACCTCTTTCTTTTGTAAATTGCACAGTCTTGGGTATGCCTTTATCAGCAGTGTGAAAACGGACTAATACAAAGGCTTATGTTTCTATTTCATTCTCTTTTTCTTTTCTTTCTTTTTTTTTTAGATGGAGTTTCGCTCTTGTTGCCCAGGCTGGAGTTCAATGGCACGATCTCTGCTCACTGCAACCTCTGCCTTCGGGGTTCAAGTGATTCTCCTGCCTCAGCCTCCCGAGTAGGTGGGATTACAGGATGTTCTACCACCCCCAGCTAATTTTGTGTTTTTAGTAGAGATGGAGTTTCTTCATGTTGGTCAGGTTGGCCTCGAACTCCTGACTTCAGGTGATCTGCCCACCTCGGCCTCCCAAAATGCTGGGATTAAAGGCATGAGCCACCGAGACCAGCCTATATTACATTCTTAATAAAATTAGACTCTGTGGCATCAAAGTCAATGTTTCAAGTATTTTTTTTCTTTCTGTTCAGAAGAAGAAGAAAAGAAGAAGCAGAAGCAGAAAAAGAAGAAAAAGGAGGAGGAGGAAGAGGAGGAGGAAAAAAAGAGGAGGAAGAGGAACAGGAAGAAGATGAGGAAGAGGGGGAGGAAGAGGGGGAGGAAGAAAAAGAGGAACAAGAGAACAAGAACAAGAAAAACAAGAAGATGAAGAAGATGAGAAAAAGAAGAGAAGGAGGAGGAGGTAGAAGAGAAGGAGGAGGAAGAATAGAAGGAGGAGGAGGAACAAGAAGACTAGGAGGAAGAAGAGGAGGAGGAAGAGGATGAAGAGGAAGGAGGAGGAAGGAAGATGAAGGAGGAGGAGAAGGAGGAGGACAGGAGTAGTGGCTCACACCTATAATCCCAGCACTTTGGAAGGCCGAGGTGGGTAGATCTTTTGAGGTCAGGAGCTAAGACCAGCCTGGCCAACATGGTGAAATCTTGTCTTTAATAAAAATACAAAAAATTAGCCAGACTTGGTGACAGGTGCTTGTAATCCCAGCTACTCAGGAGGCTGAGGCAGGAGAATTGCTTGAACTCAGGAGGTGGAGGTTGCAGTGAGCCAAGATCATGTCACTGTACTCCAGGCTGAGTGACAGTGAGACCCTATCTCAAAAAAAAAAAAAAGGAGGAGGAGGAGGAAAACATAAAGCAATAGCAGCCACAGCCCTGTTTTCTTTCTTTTCAAGGCAAGCCCCCAAGACCATTGTAAGCCCTCAATAAAATGACCATTACTTTTTTTGGAACTATTAACCAATTGCTATTCTCATAATAAGGATAATCTTTCATAAAATGGTGCCTCAAAGTAGCTGTTTGTCATGCCCAGACCCTTCATTCTCTCAAAGTTTAACTCAAAAATAAATAATTTTAGTTGGGTCTGGGGTGCTAGCAGTCTTCACTGGGCATGTTGTGACATCTGAATAATTTCTAAATGAAAATAAGAACTGCTAAGTTTGTCGTATCTTATGAGACCTCAAATATACCACCTTCTTAGTAAAAAGAAAAATGAACTTATATTTATTAACTTCAAAACAATCTTTTTAAAAAATAATATTTTAAATATTTTTCCTTTGTACAATTCAACATGTTCTTTCGAGAAATTTGGGAAAGAATTAAAAAATTGAAGGAAGTCTGAAAGTAACTTAGCAGTTGCCATTCCTTTTCCTATTTCTAAAAATGGTAATGAGTACTAATAGATAAATGATATTAACCAACGACCGGGCAAAGTGGCTAATGCCTGTAATCCCAGCACTTTCGGAGGCTGAAGCAGGTGGATCACCTGAGGTCAGGAGTTCGAGACCAGCCTGGCCAACATGGTGAAACCCCGTCTCTACTAAAAATACAAAAAATTAGCTGGGCGTTGTGGTGGGTGCTTGTAATCCCAGCTACTCTGGAGACTGAGGCAGGAGAATCACTTGAACCTGGAGGCACAGGTTGCAGTGAGCTGAGATCACACCATTGCACTCGAGCCTGGGTGACAGAGTGAGACTTTGTCTCAGGAAAAAAAAAAAAAAAAAAAAAAAAGAGAGAGAGAGAGATATTAACTAACTTAGGGAATTGACTAAAAACCAAACTAGGTTTCTATATGAATGATATCATTGAGTTCCCTATCAATTATATTCTATAGGTGTTGCTATTTTTGATTTTTAGATTGGAAAAAATCCCTTATTTAGAGGAGTTACAGAATTTGTTTAAGGCTCAGCACTGCTGCTATTTTGGCTAAGTAATTCTGTGCTGTGGGGAGTGTTCTGTGCATTGTAAGAAGTTTAGCAAGATCTCTAGCCCACGCAATGCCAGTGGCACTCCCACCTTAGTTGTGACCATCAAGAATGTCTTTAGACATTTTCAGCTGTCCCCTGTACAGCAAAATCAAGCCCCAGTTGTGAACCATCGGTTCTAAGTCACACTCCTGGTTAGTGATAGGGGCAGAATCCAAGCCTATTCCATCTTTCTTGATAGTTGTGATCTTACTCCAAATTACATCTTGTCTTCTCCATTTCAATCCTGGTATCATTGGCTTAAACATTCTTCTTCTTCTTCCTTTTTTTGTTTTTCTTTGAGACAGGGTCTTGCTCTGTCACTCAGGCTGGAGTGCACTGGCACAATCACAACTCACTGCAGCCTTGACCTCCAGGCTCAAGTGATCCTCCCATCTCAGCTCCTGAGTAGCTGTGACCATGGGTGTGCAACATCACACCAGGCTAATTATCATTATTGTTATTATTTTTTTTTTTGTAGAGATGGAGTCTCCATATGTTTCCCAGGCTGGTTTCAAACTCCTGGGCTCAGGTGATCAAGATGGTTAAAAATGCCCCATGAGAAATAAAAGTACATGTGTTACCACTAATGTCATTAGTGTAATAAGTTTTAAGTACTATACAACAATTAACCCCAACTATATTTAGCCTACTAATAATTACTGAGGTTCCATGACCTTTGGATTCCAGTGGCCACTCTCAGTTTTCCAGGGAAAGCTCTGGCCAAGAAAACAATCTTTATTAATACTCGTGAAATGAGTCATCATCTTCTGAACTGTGTACTCATCTACTGGTATTGGTTCTTTCCATAGAACGTTGTTTCTTCCTCAAGACCTAGACACCTGCAGTTCCATCAAGGAGGTGATCATAAAGGAAGCTTAATGTATTATGCACTTACTAGAATCAGAGTGCAGGGCTGTACATAAGTTATCTCATTTAATCTGCATGGAAAGTATTACTTGTATTTTGCAGATGAGTGCACTGAGATTTGCTAAGTATAAATTATTCAAGTTCAGAAGCAAGAAAATGGCAACACTGACATTTTTGACCATACCTGTACTGTTTGAACTTGCATCACATTAATGGACCTCAAAGATATTTCCTCTGACAAGATCCTTAAAATTTACAGATACTGCAAAGATTGTTCTACTACCATCAGCTTTGATCACACCTGAGAAGTTGTTACAAATACAGATGCAAGTCTCTGAGAGTAGGGTATAGCAATTCCATTTACAAATCCTTCAGTGATTCTGAAGTATGCTTAAGATTGAGAACCAATGGTCTCCCAAAAAACTTCCTCCACTTCATCTCCCTCAACCTCAGTCAGTAATGTGGTAATGTGCGTATCTGTGTTCATTTTGAGTAAGGGCAAAGTGTTTTTATCATTTTTTCGTGTCAAATGTAAGGTTATCTTGCTTCTAACCTGACTTTAGAGAACATTTTTAAGAATTTCTCCAATTTTCCTCTCATTTCTTCTTTTTTAAAATAATGTTTTTATTTGAGATATAACTTACATGACATACAATTTACCCAGTTAAGGTGTACAACACCATGGTTTTTTTTTTTTTTTTTTTTTTTTTTTTTTTTTTTTTTTTTTTTTTTTTTTTGAGAAGGAGTCTCGCTCTGTCACCCAGGCTGGAGTGCAGTGGCCGGATCTCAGCTCACTGCAAACTCCGCCTCCCGGGTTTACGCCATTCTCCTGCCTCAGCCTCCCGAGTAGCTGGGACTACAGGCGCCCGCCACCTCGCCCGGCTAGTTTTTTGTATTTTTTTTTAGTAGAGACGGGGTTTCACCGTGTTAGCCAGGATGGTCTCCATCTCCTGACCTCGTGATCCGTCCGCCTCGGCCTCCCAAAGTGCTGGGATTACAGGCTTGAGCCACCGCGCCCGGCCAACACCATGGTTTTTAGGATATTCACAGAATTGTACAATAATCACTTTTAGTACATTTCTGTCAACTGTGAAGAAACCCTGTAATTATTGGCACTCACTCCCTTGTTCATTGACCTCTGATGTCTTATACCTCTTTCTATATTTCTTCATATTGTTAAGTTTGATTTGTACAAGACTTTTACCTGACAGAGACTGAAGGGAATGGTGTATTATGGTATGCATAATACACTAAGCTTCCTTTATGATCGCCTCCTTGATGGAACTGCAGGTGTCTAGGTCTTGGGGAATAAACAAAGTTCTATGGAAAGGCTAATTCCATCTTTATTATACATTTCAAAGCAGCTTTCCTAATCATTCATCACATTTGTTCAAACAGTACAGATTTGGTCAAAACTGTCAGTGTTGCCATTTTCTCACTTCTGAACTTGAATAAATAATTTATACTTAGCAAATCCCTGGATTAATCCTAATTCTGATATTGTTTTTGACACATTCAATACTTATTTGAAATTATAATCATCGATCGTGGTGACTAGTTGTTTCCTTTACAAGTTTTCTTACATTGTTTTAGATTCATCATATGAATAACACTGTTGAGCTTGTTTCACTCTAGTTGACTACTTTCCCCAAACTACATTGAAATTTCCAAAAAGAGATCTTGTCACACTATTTCATTTTCCCCTTTCACAGTCAATTAGTAATGGCTGCCAATGTGCGGCAAGGCAGAAGAGTTGGAGCACTGCCCTTGAGAAAATGCCATGATGAGATATTGCCATAGAAGCTTGTGTCATCAAAGGTCATAAGATAACTGAGGCATCCGTATTTAGGCAAAAGCACAGGCTCAAAGATACGAAAATTGCTTAGGTATACGTATCTTTACCATGGCCTTTTAGCAACTGGGCTAATGAAAAGGAAATAAACAATAAAACCTGGAAATATTTGAGATTAGAAAGTTAATCTGGCATAGTCCACAAAGTCAGTATTCATAGGTTAATTCCATCTTTATCATACATTTCAAAACAATTTTCCTAATCATTCATCACACACCATCTAGAAAGTTCTTTGACAGGTCAGAAGTGTGGCCTTCCTTTCAGAATAATTTAAGGTCTTACCTCACTCATGGGGGCTACTTGGAAAGCCCCAATAGACCAATAAACAATTCTTTCGGCACAATGCCCTGCCACAATCTACACCACAAAAACATGTGCATTAGTGACTCATCTCCACCGTGCTATTTTCTCCATGGCATAATAAAAGTAGTTAATTAGATCACACTAGAATGCCTATCAGTAAACTGCAGAAGTACCAATGGCCCCTTTTAAAGCTATGGAGCAGATAAAAGCCTCCTTGTGAAATTCTTCTGAAATGAACATGTAAGTACTGGGAAGAAACTTACCTGCATTCGTTCCTTTTATCTGCACACCCCTCCCTGCTGCTTTATTTTTTAAGTCACCCAGACCTTGTCTTTTCAGTAATGTCATAATCAGCAGGCTGAAAGCAAGGTTGCTGATAATTGTTCTTTATGTTGCTCTTTGTTTAGTATCTGATTCAATACATCTGTGTAGACACCATTTCATCACCTTCTTAGTAACAGAGGTGAAAAAAATCAATGGCAATCAGATTACCTTGTTAACAGAAAGGCTAGAGGGTCAGTGTGTTAAGTTCACAGTGCATCACCTTTCATTTAAAACATTTCAATTTTTTTATTATTTATCTTTATTATTATTTATAGCACCAAGCCCAGAGCGTTTCCTAACACAGAGTGTGGCCTTGCATTTGTCTTCGGCAGAGCCAAGCATTTCTGCCACATCACAGATAGGTCGGAGACCTCTGGTGCAGGCCAGATTAAAAGTCTGCAGACAGCCCACCGCTGCCATTTCTCACAAAGTGGTTTGGACCACTCCCGAAGGACTCTGGTTGCAAGGCCAATTTTGTGATCTGAGTTGTCATATGATATTGTATCTATTGTCGTGTTTGTTATTTACTGTTGGTCCTTATTAAGATCACTGTTATTATCCACAGCAGCAATGTGCCCCAAGCTATGTAAGAGGTATTATAATGTGTCCAAACAACAAAAGCTCTCAACGGGGAACTTCCAGATGAAAGACATAGGACTGCACAGGCCAAAACAATGGGGACGGATGCAGGGTAGTCATACACAGAGGGTTAGGTGATTAGTGCAAGAGGAAGTGCTTTGAAGAACAGGTGGGTATGAGGAGGTTTTTGAAAGTGGAGAAGGATGTTATGTTATTGCAAACATGTTATTGTTTGAGCTTAATGGATAATTCAACAACATTAAAAAAAAAAAAATAGAAAGGCATGATTGGTCCTAAAACTCTAAGACGAACTGAAAGACACAGAAAGCATGTAGGAGAGACAACGGTTTCATTGCAGTTGGTTTAAATACCAAATGGTAAGGAAAGACTTGGCCAGTGCTTACTTTTGATTGTAATGCATGGGTCAAATGTCAGCTCGCCTCTGCTCAATTAGTGGCCCTGCCAGTGTCCGTGTGGGATCCTTGAGCTTGAACTCATGCCTCCGTATCAGTGGGGTATTCTGGGACCTTCGAGAGGCCCCTGGAAACAGAAATATTAGCTGAGTTTCTGGAGATGAGGCCTTGGAATGAGCTGAGGTGGCCCTGTATCTTGGTGTAAGTGAGCTAATTTTCCTGAACTATTTCTGAGCTATGTTTTGGAAACAGGAATCGAACATAGACAATGACCTGAGATCATGACAAATATTCAGATTTCATACCAAATTCAGCAGGTCATACCCACCGCAGCCCCAGGGTGACTGCCAGGTAGATGCACCAGTTGCTTTCAGAGAGCCATGAGATTTAGAAACTTCATTCCATTGACGCTTCATAATATTCTCAACAAAGTATGTACTAGGATTTCCTCTTCACACACAGAAATTGGAAAGCCAAATTATGTAAGCTGTAAGAGGCAGAATAAGGATTTGAACTCAGGTTCATTTGATTTAGAGACTCTGTTCCTCTCCATTGTTGTTTCTTAGACTGTCGTCCCTAGACCGACAGCATTGGCATTCCCTGGGATCTTTTTAGAAAAGCCAATTCTTGCAGGGAAGGCTTTGCACAAGTAAATACAAATGATCGGACTCATCATTTCAGGGATCTATACTCTCACCAGCAAGTTTCTAGGTCATCACAGATCTACTGAATCAGAATCCTTGGGCATGGGGGCCAACAATCTGTGCTTTCATAAGACCCTCGGCTTATTCTGGTACATACTAATTTACACACGTTATCAGAGGCCAGCGCTGCATGTCCTATAGTCCTCAGAATCATTCTGGAATCTCGGTGTTTCAGGTAGTAGGACAGCACACAGCGGGAGACCTGGAAAGATCTCAACACCAGGACTACTGTCCCTGTCTCCAATGCCACTAGGACAAGGTCAGAGCAATTTGGGTTCCTTAGGAGAAGACATTTTGATATCATGCATTTAAGCATAATTCTTCATTATAAGATACAACATCATAGAGCCATATGCAGATTAGGTTAAATGGCAGAGCAGTCCAAATAGACAACCAGTGATGTTTATCTCAGAGCAATAAAAAACTCTTGTTTTACCAAAGAGCTATTGCCTGGACTTGCATTTTCAAATTTTTAAAGTGACTTTTGTACACGAAATTCTAAATTCCCAAGAGAATTCTTAATCAAGATTTTTTAAATTTTAAAAAGAAGTCATGCAACCATCGATTAGGACTCTTCAAAATTATCAGAGGTTACAAGGATACATGAGTGGTCCTGGATTAGATCTTGGTCCGGGGAAGGACAGAACAACCACTTTGTACTTGTTTTATTAATTCGCAAATTGTCTTTGGCCTCTTCAGGACAAATCCTTGAGTTCTTGTGATAGAATCACAGTCATCTTTGATAATTTCCTTGCTTTTCCCTAAGCCATTTTTTTTGTTTCATTGTATTTTATTGCACATACAACTTTCCTTTTCTTCTCTTTCTTTGCTACTTATTGTGATTTAGCTTTTAATAATGGTTTGAATTTTAATTTGAAGGCGATTATGCTGTAAAACACCTGTACTGTAAGTAAACACATATATATGCATACATTATAAACCAACAACTCTTTTTAGGTATCATTTTGGCAGCACATATTTAAATTGTTTGTAGAATATTTACACCCTTTGGCAAAGCAGATACATTTCTGAGGGTCTATCCTGAAGCAATACCCATGAATTTGGATAGAAACTGTGTGTAAAACAAGACATTATGATTTTCAAAACCAAAAAAGTGATAAAAACAAAAACTACAGCCTACAATCCTAAACTTAGCAAAATGGAAAGAATTAACTGAGCATCATACAATTCTTTAAATATGTTATTATGAAAACACTTTAGCATCTTGTAAAAGTACTTTCATATAATTAAATGTGAAAAAAACATAATATGAAATTCTCAATATACTATAATTACAATTATAAAATATATATACCTAGGATAAGAAAATACGAGGTAATAAACACAGATGACTACTAAGTGTGTTCGTAGGTTAATTGTATAATGAATAATTTTTCTTGATTTCTCTTAAAGTTTCTGTAATACTGCTATATTAATTTATAATTTTAATAAAATTCTTTAAAGCATTCTAATTGATGCTAGTATCAGAATGATGGGTGAAATATATTGATCATCTTCTTTTCATTATATTTATTCATCATTTTATTATGTATAATCTATGAATATTATTTGGATTAAAAGAGAAATTAGGCCGGGCGCGGTGGCTCAAGCCTGTAATCCCAGCACTTTGGGAGGCCGAGACGGGCGGATCACGAGGTCAGGAGATCGAGACCATCCTGGCTAACACAGTGAAACTCCGTCTCTACTAAAAATACAAAAACTAGCCGGGCGAGGTGGCGGGCGCCTGTAGTCCCAGCTACTCGGGAGGCTGAGGCAGGAGAATGGCCTAAACCCGGGAGGCGGAGCTTGCAGTGAGCTGAGATCCGGCCACTGCACTCCAGCCTGGGCGACAGAGCGAGACTCCGCCTCAAAAAAAAAAAAAAAAAAAAAAAAGAGAGAGAAATCAAAAAAATAAATAAACCCACTCCGAACTCTTTTAGACGCACCTGGCTGCTCTTCCAAGAGAAATTTAAAAAATAAATAAATAAACCCACTCCGAACTCTTTTAGACGCACCTGGCTGTTCTTCCAGGTTTTCCAAGTATCTTGTTGCCAGTTCCCTTCCAGTGTCGCTCCTTCTGTGCAGCTCAGACACTGAATGGTACTAGCACTGCCTGCAACGTGTGCCTTTCTTTGATTCCATTCGCGCAGGAGGACTTTGGGAAAAGCTGCCACTACTAATGGCTTCAGCTTCTGTTCAGTTGTCCTAATAAAACTGCATAGCAGAGACTGAATAAAATGGAACACAGCTGTACTTTCCATTGAGCATTATGAAATATATACACGTAGACGTATATACATAGATAAGATCCAAAACTCACTGATACAATCAATGTTTATATCCAGATCATCATTCTAGGCAACCAAATCTATGTCTCAAATCAAGATCACACTAATCATTTATATTCAATCAACAATATAAATCTTAATACTTAAGTTCCGCATATCTTTTATTTTGCATCTCAAATGTGGGTTGATCAAAACATGAATAAAAGTATAACCACTAAATCTTGGAAATCTACAGCTGCCACTGTCCAATCAAGTGTCTCCAAATTCAAGAGGCAATGGATGAGAATTGCATCTACTAGTATGATAGAAAAATAATGGGTTCGTAGCAGGAAGATTTTAGGGTGAAGCCTATTTGGCTACACATGTACAAAGCTGGGTGGCCTTGGTCAAACCTCAACTACTCTATTTCTTCATGTTAAGAAAATGATTATAAAGCCTCGCCTATTTTGCCTGTTCACTTGAGATCATAGTGGAAAGTGTAAGAAGTCACTTTTCTTATTGAATTAAAGAATATAGAACTTTGTTTTATCTACACTGCTCTTTTCCCCATTACTGCCATTTTCCCCATTACATTATTAAGGGTTTACATTCATCTTCATGTACTTGTTATAATTGCTTTCATTGATTGAGAAAAATGACAAAATCTCACCAGAGATTTTATTTGTGCTGCCACTGCCAAATCTTACTTATTTGTCCTATCTATAACTACAGGCTTCATATATACCTCAGTCGTAGAAATAACCTATCACCTTATGCTGAAACAGTCTACTGATTTACCTCTCCATTACTTTACTTTGTAAGTTCCTTGAAGTTGGGGACTTTTTTCCCACCTAGAGTGTACAATTCCAGGACTCAGCATGGTTTCCAGATAATTTTAGGCACTTGTGGAATATTTGTGTGAAGTCTTTTGAGAAGACAGTTAATCAAATTGATTGGAATGAAAAGTGTTGGGTATAAATTAAAGATTGAAAAAGATGAGAGAAGACCTTAAATGATGGTTAAATTCACCAGACTTCATCCCAATGCACTAAATGTTTATTGAAGATGATGTAAGTGAAGTTTTAGGAAGATTAAACAGGGGGAAAGAAGTGTAAGTCCTGAAGGAGAAATAAGCCAGGACACTAACATGAGTTAACAGGGCCTCAACCACAGCTACAGATGAGGGAATAAAAATTCAAGAGGCGATGGATGAGAACTTACGAAAGATACATCAAAATACTACTGTGGTGTTGCCTCCATCTTTAAATACCAGTCACTTCTTTTCAGATGCTGTGGTAGATTTCAAGGGCTAAGGCTACCTTGTTAACTTTTGTTGCACTAGATCTTGTCTAAGTTCTAGAGGTCCTGATGATCTAGCTCATCAGGAGCTAGATATAAATGGGTTTATTCTTTGGTGAACTGCGCTACTTAAGCAAGAATCTCATATCAGTGATATGGTTGCTCCTCTCAATAGCCACATTTATCAGACTAGCGTGATATTGTTCCAAATGATGTCATTTTGATGAAATAAATTGGAATTGCCCTTTCGAAATTTTAACTAAAAAAATTATCTCAGCCAGGCGCGGTGGCTCATGCCTGTAATCCCAGCACTTCGGGAGGCCGAGGTGAGTGGATTATAAGGTCCAGAGATTGAGACCATCCTGGCCAACATGGTGAAACTCCATCTCTACTAAAAGTACAAAAATTAGCTGGGTGTGGTGGCAGGTGCCTGTAGTCCCAGCTACTCAGAAGGCTGAGGCAGGGTAATTGCTTGAACCCGGGAGGCAGAGTTTACAGTGAGTCAAGATCACACCACTGCACTCCAGCTTGGTGACAGAGTGAGACTCCATCTCAAAAAAAAAAAAAAAAAAAAAAAAAAAAAAAAAAAAAAAAAAAAAAAAAAATTATCTCAGGACAAAAATTCATCAACATTTGACACCTTCTTTAAATCTACCTAACAAATGTATTTTTAAAGTTTTATTTAGGAAAAACTCTTGTTAAATCCCAAAGGAAGAAACGAGATATAGGAGACAAAGAGGCAAATGGTTGAGTGAATTCAACAAGGTTTTCATTTTTTATTCATTGATATGTGTTTAAGCATCTTTCAGATTTAACTGAATTTCAGGTTGAATACATGTAACTACTAGGAACCTCTTCACCACAGAATCCCATGGCTGGAGTCATTTTAATTAATTAAGGGTTACAGACGTTAGTAACGAGTTTAGGCTGCAGAATGAAATTATTTCATGAAGTGGCAAATTCCTCCTGTATTTTCACTTCCTTCATCTGGATTAGGGCAGGCAGAAGTGGAAACTTGTCAATAGATTTTTAAAAGCCTTATCCCTAGGACAACTTCAAACCTAAATCTAATGACTTGTACAGAAAAGTAAGGAAAAATAAGTATTTATAACTAATATTATAAGTAAAAAAAATATTCACATAGAAGCAAGTTTCTGAAATGTGCCAAGTTTCTGAAAAGTTTAGAAAAGGAATCAGTAGAAATTTTTCCATCTCTACAAAGCTTACAGAATATTGAAGAAAATCCTGTTTCTTGTTGGATACTTCTTAATACCTAATGTAAAATAATTTAAGGACAAAATAAAAAAATTCTACAAATAATCTCTCTCTCTCTCTCTCTCTCTCTCTCTCTCTCTCTCTATATATATATATATATATATATATATACATATATATATACACATATACAGTGTGTGCATAGATATATTTAATCTCTTTATGAAGTCCAGTACTACACTAATTAAAATCAAGAGTAGTAAGAATACTATGACCCTGTCCTCAAATAGTTTATAGTCTTGCTAGTTACTTAAGATGTATGCATAAGAAACATTTAAAAATAAAGGTATCATGTAATAAAGCAACAATATATAGAATAGAAGCAAGGAGATATAAAAGAGATGAAAATGACCAAAATTATATGATGCATACTTAGTGGCAGATTCTGTGCTAGGCAACTTTAACTTAAAAATATTTTTAATTACAAAATGAAAAATAATTTTATTACATTTCATAAAATTGAGAAAATACATATGAGAATAAAGGAAATCCAATCTGTGAATTCACTATCTAGAGTTAAACATCAGCCAACATTAACATTGAACATGAGGCATTTCTTTCAGAATTTCCTGTGCTAGTGGCATATCACTACATATTAATTACATCATATAAACAATTTGACTGAATTTTTGCTTCACACATCATGAATACTTTTCCATGTCATGACATTTTTTTCTGTAATATCATTTTAAATCTCAGAAATATCCCCCTTTATGGATATGCCATTATTTATTTAACTAATCTACTAGGTACTTTTCTTATCTCCTTTATTCCAGCAATTTTCCATTTTAAAAGTAACTTTCCCACTTCACACGTCTAATTAGTTACTGTAGTAGTGACAAAAAGTTAATATTTTGTCACAGCTATTATGTTTGATTCTAAGCTCCTTGTTTGATTCTAAGTTCCTAGAAAATGATATCTATATGCTAGCCATCCTCTGTACTGGTGCAATGCACAGAGTAGAATCAGTAGTATTGATGGCTGATAACCTAACTTCGAATTGAGTACAAACATATTTATCTTAGTTTGTATATACACACAGGGAATAAAGGAGAAGGGGATTGCCTTAACTAATGTATTAACTTGCTGGTTGGGTAAGTAATAAGAAAAGTGGAGAATTAGAGTTAGGCAAGTGAAAAATAATTTTAAATTAAATAAAATGTAAATTTAAATAAATTTATTAAAAATAATTTTACTCTATAAGTTAAAGAGACAAATGGAGGAGAAAAGAAGCAAATCAGTTCAAACACATGGAAATTAAAGACAGAATATTGTATTTGATGGGACTTTATATAAGAAGGTTATGACATAATTAAAGCCAAGGAAAGAAAACAAGTGGGGTAATAATATTTAAATAGAAATATTGTTGAGTTACGTTAGAAGGAAGGTAAGAGAGAGTAACAGGAAACAGATTTACCTTCTTCGTTGGAAAAGAAACCCAGAAAAATTAGATAAAATAGGCAAAAACAATGTTTTTTATGGTATCAGATGCGAGACAACGAAGTACAGTAATTAGTAGGAGACAAATAACAAAGAGGATAAGTCCTGTGACAGCCTCAGTTTACTTTCTTGAGAGAATTTCTTGGCTGTGGCACAGGGGGCATAAGCCAGGCAGACCATGGCCAGGCAGACCACGACCGAGCTGAGACAGAGATGAACGTCCAGAGAGAGTAATTTGGCAAGAGCCATAGAGTAGAGAGCTGAACCATGAGGGAATGCCAGAGACCTGCAGAGGACTCTTCTTCAGTGCATGTGTGTGAGGAAGCCGCTCAAAGCCAGGAAAGGAACTACCAAAAAGACCAGAAGAAACAGTACCCAGTATTTGAATAGGATTGAGGGGAGTGTCTGCCCTTTATTGCCAGATTGGAAAATTTCATAATTAAGAAATTGTTGAATATAGTATTTAAAAAGGGCATTAGTGGGGGATGAGTGGCTTTAGACACTGCTCTGGCCTTGTCTGACAAATATTAAAAACAAGACAACCACACAACCACACACACACACACACACACACACAAAGCTACTTCTGAGTAACTTAACTGCATCCTAAAATGGAGCTCAAGAATATTTATAGTGACACAAAATGACTCAACACCCAACAAGGTAAAATTCACAATGTCTGGCATCTAATCAAAAGTTACCAGGAATGCAAAGAAGCAGAAAAACATAAAGTATCATGATGAGAAAAACCAATCAATTAAAACCAGCCGAGAACTAACACAGATTTTAGAATTGGCAGACATAGACATTAAAACAATTATACTGTATTCCATATGTTCAGATGGTAAGTAGAAACATGGAGATATAAAAATGAACCAAATTTAAATTCTAAGAACAATTTTACAATGTCTAAGATAAAATATACACTGGCTGGGTATATTAGTCAGCGCAGTCTACTATAACAAATTGCCATAGACTGGGGGACTTAAACAACAGACATTTGTTTCTGACAGTTCTAGAGACTGAGAATCTGAGATATAGGAGCCAGAAGATTTGGTATCTGGTGAAGGATCTCTCTGTGGTTTGCAGACATCTATCGTCTTGATGTATCCTCACATGGAGGAGAGACGAAGCTAACCCTCTGGTCTTTTCTTATAAGGGCACTAATCCCATCATGAGGACTCTACCTTTGTGACTTGAAACCTAATTACCTCCCAAAGGACCTACCTTTAAGTACCATCTCATTGGATTAGAAAGAACACATTAAAGGTTATGATTTCAACATACGATTTTGAGGGGAAAGAAAAATATTCAGCCCATAGCAGTGGGATTGACAGCAGATTAGATATCGTAGAGAAAGCAATTAATGGATTTTAAGATATAGCAATAGAAACATTCCAGAATTAATTCACAGGGGTAAGCCCTAGTGTCTGTTAGGAGGCAGAAAAGTCATAGGCCACAGTGTTTTGGTATATTCTGCAGGAAAGGCAGGGCAAGGCAGAGTCAACAGTTTAAGATTGGCCAGTTTGAATAATTCCAGCAGGCTTCGGGAAGTAGGGGTTACCCCAGGTTGTCTAGTACCTGACCCTGGGCTGACATAAGGCAGGGGAACTATTGGCCTGATGTGTGAGAGTTAGAGGAAGAAGGTGGTAGTGGTATTGATTCTGGATTGCATAGTTTGTATATAAAAGGCAAGCTCACTGACAAGTTGTTTCACTTCTCTAGGAATCTGCTAGCCCTAGGAGGGACATTCTCTCCCCAGCCAGCAAGGACTCCTAAGGATGTCAAAACAACATAAAACATAGAAAATAAAAAAAACATGAATAATGCAGTTGGTCCTCTGAAATTTTGACAACAGATTAAGGAAGCTTTGGGGTGATGATTATAGAGACATTTAGAAAGCAGGACATTTGTTTCTTTAAACAGTATAGAAAATATTTTATCATGAAAATGGAAAGAAGGAATACAAGTGGGAGTACAAAGAATCTTTGTCGTTCATCCCGTAACTAAGTTTCCCATTTTTATGGCATTACCCAGGAAAATAGAGCTGAAATTTTGGGGAGTCTCTAAAAATATTTTGATGGAGTTGTAAAACATGTTAGAAATATGCTAAGATCAAGGTGGCAGGTCCATCAGTTATGTTGTTGGAGGGTATGGACTCCTAATTTAATAAAGATTAGTGATATTTGTGTGTAATCCAAGGGAATGAATGGAAATGGCTGGCGATGCAAGGCAACAGTTCACAATGGAGGAGTGTAGCCGGAGAAGGCACTACTCCTGTCCTTAAGGGTCAAGAAATTGACTGATATAAGGCAGGTACCTTCTAGGGAAAGCAATCATCTCTGTTATTTTTTAGAATGGCACTGTTAGTAGTAATCTACCAGATTTCTCTTTACGCACGGGAGTGTAGTGTATATGCTTGGCAGAGTGCAAGCAGTATGCCAGGATCATGGACTGAGCAGACAGCAAGCTCAGAAACATAATGGAATGTCTAAGTTAAAGGAAGAAAAGCAAAAGTCTCCTATGTCCAGTTGGTGCCTTTCAAGAGACCGTTGACAGGTATCACAGAGGTGGAGATTTTACTGTTCAGGTGAAGTCATCTCTGGTGCAGGAAGTGAAGCCATCTGCACTGGTTGGGTTGTTGGTTGGGGCCATGTCATCTGATATTATGGCATCTCCAGCAGTGAGCTCCTGGGTCAGGGTGACACCATCTGGAATGTAGAGCTTGAGATACCCTTTCTCAAGTGGATACCCACTCAGGTTGAGGTGGGTCTCAGCATTTTCTGTGCTTGGTTGAAACAATGGCTTATTCCCAACTGTAAACAAATTAAGGCACTCAGAACATTTGTAATAAGACAAACAGTCAACAGATAGGGGTGCAGCTGCATTTCACATGGTTTTGGTTTTTGTTTATTGATGGAAGTTTAAGTTGAAATTCATCTCATATCAGATGAGTGGCTATCTGGCCTATGGGACAATCTATAGTTAATGCATCCCAAGACAGCATGTACCTCAATCTGGCGTCTAGCCCTTATGGGATGGTGGTAAGAGCGAAAACTTATCAAGCCAGATTAAGGCTTGGGGCAACATAAAGGCTCATTTGGTAGATCTATCGAACAGTAATTTGAAAAGGAGTTTATGAGGAGACCATGATATCTTTCAGATAAATTGGCTCACTGGGACATATTAGGGATGTGAAAGTTCTATTGAATGCTTTCTCCAAGAACCCAGATTAAGTATTTTGAAAAATAAAATGTGTCTTGTTTATTATGAGTAATGTTTTTAACTCCAAAAAGGATAAAGTGTTGGGATAAGAACTTTTATTGTGGCCATAGTATATATGCAGACATGGTTTTGAGTTATAGTTTGGTTATCTGTGAAGCAAGAAACTTCCAGATGTTTTTACCTGAATGGGAAAATTTCTACACACTGGCCCAATAGTTTCTAATCAATGTGAAGATGAGACCTTTTGTTTGCCAGGGCATCCAGGGCTAAGATGACTGCCTGAAGCTTGGCCAAGTCTGTTCCTTGGGTACTGTCCTTTACCAGGGATATCCTGGTTAAGGGATGAAAAACAGCAACATTTCACTGAGCTCTACCATGTAGGATGGTCAGCAGTGTCATCCACACTGCTGAACTCCCATTACTGTTCACTTGGGGAATCCCAAGGGCTTCCAGATAGCCAAGGGCTCTGTAAGAGGGGTGACCTCCTCTGGCACTCTGGCATGTGCCACAAGTCTGAGGATAGACAAAGCTACCCACTCCTGCAGGTAGAATATGCCAGGGGGCCTAAGTTTGGCTCCATCATGTCCTAAGGAAGCCTCAGTAGCTGTACTGAGCTCGTGGAGTGCAGTTTTCATTACCAAAAGCATGACAGGAAACTTGGAATACAGTCACAGGCTTGGAGATTGAGAAAGCCTCTGTTTCCAGGAGAGCCCAATAGGTAGGCAGCAGCTGTTGTTTTAATGGAATATTGCATGAAGTCACAAGGGGAAATTTTTTTGTATCAGAAACTCTGGGGCAAGTAAGGGTCATAAGTGGGCCAGAGATGCCAGGAGGCACAAAAAGAGAGAGGAGAGGGGAGGAGAAGGGGGAAGAGGGAGAGGAAGAGGAGGAAGAGGAGGAGGAGGAGGAGAAGAGGAGAGGGGAGGGGAGGGGAGGGGAGGGGAGGGAAGGGAAGGGAAGGGGGGAGGGGAGGGGAAGGGATGGGGAGGGAGGGGAGGGGAAGGGTTAGGGGAGGGGAGGGGAGAGGAGAGGGGAGGGGAGGGGAGAGGAGAGGAGAGGAGAGGAGAGGAGAGGAGAGGAGAGGAGAGGAGAGGAGAGGAGAGGAGAGGAGAGGAGAGGAGAGGAGAGGAGAGGAGAGGAGAGATCTGTAGACAGTGTATTTTGAAGAACACATGTTTTAAGTTAATTTTTTTTTCCTTTAAAGATCACGATTTTTTTTTTATGATTCCTTAGAAATCTTCAAGGCCACAAAGATTTCTCTCTCTCTCTCTCTCTCTCTCTCTCTCTTTCCCTCTCCTTTTCTCAGATTGGAAAACGAATACTTGCAAAACAAAGGACTTGTTTCTAGACTGCATGAAGAATTTTCAATATTCATAAGAATATAACTCATTAAAAACGTACAAAAAAGTTTAACAAATACTTCAAAGAAAGTAAAATAAACCTATAAATATATTTGATTAGTCATTAGGGAAAAGATATTTAAATCACAATAAAATACCATTTAATACCTATTCAAATGCCTGAAATGAGGTGAGACAGGGAGAAGGTGGGGAAACTGACCATACAATATGTCTGTGAGGATGTGGAGGAACTGGAATTCTCATATATTCCTGATGGTAATATAAAATGGTGCAATTACTTTGAAAAACAGTTTAGCATTATCTTAAAAATTTAAATATTTCATACCATGTGATACACCCATTCCACTTCTAGGTATTTACCCAAAAGAAATAAAGGTATATACTCATAAAAAGACTTGCACATAAATGTTCATAGCAGCTTTATTTGTAATAGTCCAAACCTGGAAACAACCCAAATGCCTATCAATATGGGATTGGATTAATACATTTCAATGTATCCATAAAATGGACTAGTACTGAGCAATAAAAAAATAAACTATTGACACATGCAAAAACATAGCTAAATCTCAAATTGTACTGAGTGAACAGAGAAAGAGCATACACATCGAATGATTTTATTTATATACAGTTCTAAAAAATTCGAATTAACTGATAGTGACAGAAAGCAAATCAGTGATTGCTTGAGGATTGGGGATTGGGGATTGGAAGGGGGTGGGGACTGGGGAGAAAGTTCAAAGGAGTGCAAGTAAATCTTGGTGGTAGTGAATAGATTTACTATCCTGATTGTGGTGATGATTTCATGGGTGTATATGTGTGTCAAAATGTATCAAAATGTGCACTTTAAACTTCAGTAAAGCAGTTTTTTAAATGGCAATTTAGGAGAGATATGTGGAACAATTATTATATTGAAGACCTAATAAAATCCAAAGCTTAAAAATCAGACTTCCTTAATCAAAAGAGTGGAGAGAGTGTCACTTTTATTTTTATTTTAATTAATTAATTATTATTATTTTTTTGAGATGGAGTTTCACTCTGTCGCCCAGGCTGGAGTGCAGTGGCAATCTTGGCTCACTGCAAGCTCCACCTCCCAGGTTCACATCATTCTGCCTCAGCCTCCCGAGTAGCTGGGACTACAGGTGCCTGCCACCATGCCCAGCTAACTTTTTTTCTTGTTTTTTGTTTTTTTAGTAGAGACCGGATTTCAGCATGTTAGCCAGGATGGGCTCCATCTCCTAACCTCGTGATCCGCCCACCTTGGCTTCCCAAAGTGCTGGGATTACAGGTGTGAGCCCCCGCGCCTGGTCCACTTGAATATTTTTAAAGTCAGGAAGAAAATGTGTTGCTTTTGATAGATAGGTAGATGGATTGACAGATGATAAGTGATAGATTGACAGATGATAAGTGATAGATGAATAGATGATAGATGATAGAGATAGATGGATGGATGGATAGGTAGATAGATAGATTAATTGATAGGGATACACAGATGATAGCTGATAGATGAATAGATGATAGATACATGATAGATAGATATAGACAGATATAGATAGACAGATAGATAGATAGATAGATAGATAGATAGATAGATAGATAGATAGATAATAGATAGATTGACAGGGATAGACAGATAGATTGATAGATTGATTGATTGATAGATTGACGGGATAGATAGACAGGAAACCGCATAGTTAAAACAAACGAGATATCCTTCCTCTCAACTATTTAGCTATCACAATAAACTCCATAATATAGGAGGATCCTCATTTTACAGTGTGGGAAAAGTCAGGTAGAGGGGTGTCAATGCCTGGGGCTGTAAGGATCCAGGAAGTCAATATCTGAGCCCCTTTGCATTATGTCTCCTGTCTGTGATATAGCTGGAAAGGGCTGGAAGGGCTGAGAAGAAATCCCTCCTCTCCCATCCCTTATGGCCAGAGCTTTGTCACTCTCAGAAGACACTTAACAGCAGACTCATATTTCTCATTTAACCCCTGTACAGATTTAACCATGGCTACCCAGGATCGTAACATGAATTTGTTGAAAGTTCAGAATGTTCTCAGCATATGATACAGCAACTCTGCAGGGAGATTTTAGTTCATTTTGTGGCACTTCTGCTGCTCTAACAAGATATACAATAGCACTGAACTACTCATCGGATGATTTCCAGGAACAAAGCACTTTGCAGATCTATTAGGAAGACACAGGGTCAATGCCTAATGCTTCTTCTGCACTCCAGGATTTGAACCTTGCAGTTTTCCATTCTGGCCAGGCTCTAAGGGAAAGAATAAGGCTTTTAGTTTGGGAAATCAGTACGAAGAAACAGTTATAAAATTTCATAATGGGAGATAGTGTTTCTCCTATTAGGCCCCCAAAACTTTTACCACTGAACATCACTCTTGGCTTCAAAGAGCAAGACTGAAATAATTATTTGGTGCTTCTTTTTTAAAGTTAAAGATTCAACCAAGAAAAAAAAAAGTTGGAGAACAGAAGGAAACCCTCCAATAATTTACACTGTGTAATACGAATGTCTCCCTAGGAAAAAAGAAGCAAAAGTTTGAGTTAATTGTATTAGTTTGGTGTGTCTGAATAGTTACGTAAATCTAAAAAATGATCAGACTGCTCAAGAATTTTTGTTTCTTAGCTTTTCTACCGTTGCCTGCCCCACCCCAATGAGACCCTGGGATGTTATGCATGCCTAAAGTAATAGAGAAAGGGAAGTCTAATATGTAATTCTGGAGGATTTCTGTGTGCAACCATAAAGAATTAGTATTACATCTGATTTCTTTTTTTTGAGACAGAATCTTGCTCTGTTACCCAGGCTGGATCTCAGCGGCATGATCTCAGCTCACTGTAACCTCTGCCTCCTGGGTTCAAGCAATTCTCCTGCTTCGGCTTCCTGAGTAGCTGGGATTACACGCACGTGCCACCACGCCTGGCAAATTTTTGTATTTTTTAGCAGAGACGGAGTTTCACCATGTTGGTTAGGCTGGTCTCAAACTCCTGACCTTGTGATCTGCCCACCTCGGCCTCCCAAAATGTTGGGATTACAGGTGTGAGCCACTGCGCTAGACCTGTATTTGATTTTTTATGAGTAGGATAGCACTTACATTATCAAGAAGCTAAAAATACCACAAATTTGACTATGATGCTCCTACTATTCTTAAATTTTCAAGTTAAACATCAGACAGAGAAAAATATTACCAACCATTTATAAGAGAGTTTTGGAGACATCTAATATTCTACGAGTTGTATGGAGGTGGGGACTAGGAGGATGTTTTCACATATAAATGGATTATGCACTTATCCAATTCACCTTTTGATTAGTAAATCTTTCTATAGTAACTGAGGTCTTTTGTCTTATCAACGGGGCTTCAAATTCATTGTCCACCTCAGGTTGTAGCACATGAGGAACTTTCTCAGGGATTCTAGTAAGTTCTGTGATTATATCATGAAAATCTATAAATATAGCCCATATATCCTTGACTCTAGTTTTTTTTTTTTTTTTTTTTTTTTTTTTTTTTTTTTTTTTTTTTTTTTTTTTTTTTTTAAGAGGAGGAGCTACCATTATCTATGATTTTATCTAAATCTTCTGGAATATTTATGTGTTCATTATCTTGTACCATTACTATAGTCCCTAGGGTTCAAAAACATGCACTTGGTTATAAATGATTAAACTAATATGGTATGTTCTATAATTTAGGATTTCATTTAATTCTCACAATAACTCTGTGTGGTAAGTACTATTATTGCTTTTTTTTTTTTTTACAGATAAATCTGAGGCATTGACAAGATAAGTAAATTTAATCAAAGCTAGTTGATGCTAGAATTATGGTGTGAATTCAGAAATTATTATTTTAATAGCCTGCATGCTTAATCACTACACTATGTTTCAGAGATAGTCATTCTCTACTGTTTTATAAGATTTACAGAAAGGTTATACACTGATCCTATATATCATCATGAAAAAATCTTTACTGTAAATAATTAAAACTAATTCAAGAATTGGTTCCACCACTAAATGTATTAATTTTTAGGCATAAATCTATCGTGTTTTTGAAAAAATCCATATACATAATATAATAATTTTTACCTTATGATTTTATTTAGAACTGAAATAACTGTTAACTATAATATTTTATTTAAAAATTAAAATAAATTTTAATTTATTTCTAAGGAACACTGTAGGAGAGACTTTATGCTGGTTTGACCTTCCTTGGACTTTAAATTTCAGTTGAACTTTAAATAGAGCAAATTTAAATATAACTCTGTCTCTGACTAACAGACACAGAAAAAAAAAAGGAGTCATTGGATATAGCAACTTTGTTGATAAAGATGTTGCTATATCAATAAAAAAGACTGTCTTTGTCTCCAGGCCTCACCTTTGCTTGTTACACAATGATATCCTACCGCTGGCGGGAATGATAAAAACCAGCAATGCTGTGTCTGTGGTTCAACAGCTCCTAAAGCTGTTTACTTGAAGTAACAATACTTTCCACTGTGCATTGTGAGTGAAGAACTGAAATGAATGTACTACCATTGCATTTAATTGGAAGACTTAGTCAGGCAGGCAAGAAAATCCCCTAACCAGAATAGCGACATGTGGGCTAGTAGTGTTCTAGCCACTAGTAATTGCTTAATGGTACAGAGAATCCCGGTGAAAAGCCCATGAGATATTCTTACTATTAGTGTAAACTGAATTCAAAGCTTTGGTTTGCTTGCTTGGGTATTATGTGCACTTATGAGATTAGATTAATAATAGCCCAAACGGGTTCTGTTATGGCAAGTACAATCTTAATGTCTCATGGCTTTAACCATATTATTTCAGCAAGTCCTAGGTCTTAAATGAACCTCATTATTACAATCTAAGTGACTTTGAATGAATTCAATCTCATAACAGAAAAATGTCTAAACCTCTCCTTCCATTCTCCCATTTTTCTATGGTTCTATAACCCTAGCCCCATATTCAGAACTTTGAGGGATCTTGTAAACTATACTTCACTGTGAAGACCTTGGCTCACTCAATTTTCTGTATGTTCACAGCCCTCTTCATTCATATAGACTCTTTTCCATCTTTGTCCACAGGTATTGACTTGTGTTAAGCCCAGTCATCTTTCTCTGGATGGAGATTAGAAGTCTGCTGGCAGGCATCTGGGATGTCAGACCTTGGCTCTCTAGTTGCTTCAATTACGATGGTCGTATTTATTTACCTTGGATGCTGTAAATGGTTAAGAGACTCACCTGCCTCTTATATCAAATTGTAACTCAACTTACCTGAATAATTGGTGACTTCGTGTTTGTCATTAAATGCTTTCTTAACTTCTCTTACCCTTCTCATTTATCCCTATTTGTTAAGATCATCTTATAAAGGTTTGCAGCCCTAACACTTAGGAGTCCCATTAGATCTTTTCCTTCATGCCCTGCGCTTTGGGACCAACCCAGCCAATCACAGGTCCCACCTAGTGCTCATTCACATCTCTCACTGCCTTTTTATGCCTATGGTGTTCACTTCACTTCAAGCCCATGCCACTGTATGTCTATTTAACTGCTCATTTCTGGAATGGCCCTGCAAACTCATCTCCTTTCTCCTCGTTGGATGGACTCGTGCATGGCTGCTACTCCAAAGTGTCTTAAGACAAACAAACAAACAAACAAAAATCCAACTAATGATTTAATACATTCAGGTTTCAGAGCACGTTCTTACACTATTTTTATAATGAACGTTTTCCCACCTGAATGTGTATTCAGGAGATTCAGAATGTCCCAAGTGGAGAAGGCTTGTTTGGGAAGTCAAAGGCAGCGTATGGACGGTAACTGGGGGCCTGTGAGTGTATTGCCTCTTCCAGTTCCACCATATGGCCACCTCCATCTCATAATTTCCCTTCTCAGAAAAGGTACAGCTTCATTACGATGGCAATATATACATAAGGTGTCATTAAAGAGCCTATGTAAGTCACAGCTAAAAATATGTATGGGAAAAAATAAAGTTCAAAATGACTGTCCAACAACCATGAACTGTTCAAATAAGTCATGTTGCATCACTGAATCATATATGTTATGCTTTCAAAGATAATTCATTGCCATAAAGAAATGCTTATGATACAATGTCTCAAGAAAGATGTAATTGTAGTAGTTACATTAGTTCTGAGCCTTCATTGAATGCTTAGCTGTTTACCTAATTTCCTTTTTTAAATGTTCACTGAAAAAGCAAGATACAAAACTGTTCAAACTGGGAATTTTTTGACTTGTTTGCATTTTTTCTAAGTTTAGTAAATGAGTACTGTATCAGTTTATTAGTCAGAAAATATTATTTCAAAAAGCTAAATATTAATTCAAGCCCAAACACGATGAGGCATTTCATTTATATCTTGTCATAGAAATCTTGTAAGTGCCCTTAAAGGATCATTAAACACACCTTTTTATTATCGTTTGTACACTTCACTGGAATATATATACCCCTTACTAAAATGTAAGTTTCTTGGGGGAAGAGACATGTTTATGTTTTAATACACTTCTCCACACAATAGGCCTTCACAGAATGTCCATAGACACAAATTATCTGTGCTCATCCTGATAGGAAAAGCCTGTTTTCTAAATTTTCTACAATCACATAGGGAGCAAGAAAAAAACTATTTTAAAAGTAATTTTGATTGTTGCTAGTGAAAAATATCAAGAGGAAAACAGTCAAATAAGCAAAATGTGCCCAGAAGCTGAGCCCTCTTATTAACAATGTGTATATTAATTTATAATATGAAATAATACATGTGCATAACTTAAAAACTCAGAATATCCAAAGTAAAAAGTAACATCCTTTTTTTATAACAACCCCCACCAGACTCTAACTGCAACTAGCATACATAATTTCTTATGATTTATTCCAGAGGCCCTAAACATTCATGAATGTATCAGATTATGCAAAACACATGGAGATATACATAGATTTGTTTATATTATTTATAATAGTAGAAATAAATATATATGAAAAATTTGTGTCTATATGAAAAATATGTGTGTACATATCTAAATATATATATACTTAATGAAAAATATTATGTACACATCAGAAAACAATCCTGTTGTGCTTGTTTTTTTTTAATTTAACGTATCTAGCAATCTTTCTTTTCAGAAAAGTGCATCATTGTGCACTTTATTTTTTTATTTAATGTATCTAGCAATCTTTCTATTCAGTGGACTTTATTATAATATAACACCCATTTATTGGCAGATACTTTGGTTATTGCCAAAATTATTTTTAATGCTTTCGTAAAATATATATATATATATACAATTCATATATGTGTGCCTTATATAATAAAGTGGATATGTATATAATACATATAACACATATTTAAATTATATATGAAAGTTAAATATATGTATATGTATGTATATGCACACCTGTGTATTTCTGTTTGTGTAACTTATAGCACTCCTAGTAGAGGACTCTTTAAATATGGAAATGCATTAGTAAATTGCTACTAAGAAAGTTTATAGGAAGTGGCAGCCTGGCTCCACCCACTTCAGCACTGGGGAGAAACCAACCTTAGCATTCGTTTCATCAGAGAGATAAAAAATGGTAACCTGCTGTTATTTTAATTTGCAATTTAAAAAATTCTGAGTAAAACTGAGAATCGAAATATATTTATTGGCAATTTGTATTTACTTCTTTGTAAATTGCTAGTTTTCTATCTTTTTTATTGATTTGTTTGAGCTTTTATTAGTTAAAATAATAGACCTTTGTGAAAAGATGAATTATTTTTTCCCTAGATTGACTCTCCTTAGACTTCTAAACATTACAGTGTGTACTTGTTATCCAGAATATTTTTAGTCACATATATCTAGCATTTTCTAGTATGTGAATTTTGTATTTATTAGGAAGATCTACTCATCCCCAGATGATTAAAAACAATTCATTATTTTTTTTTTCTAAATGGTTTATAGGTTGGTTGATTGATCCGGATTTTTATTTTACTTTGTTTTTCTATATAATTAGTCACTTTCCTCTCTCCCCTCCTGTATCTCCTTCTAAGAGCCACACTTGAGAGATGAATTTTCGGTAGCCTGAAAATTTGATGCAACCTCAATGGCTAGAACGAGTATCTGCCCTTTCCTCTTGTTAAATGTCTATTTTCAAGATTGGCTTCTCAGGGACCTACTTGACTCTAGTAGGAGGTACAGTGTGGGCCCCTGGAAACTTTGTACCAGCGATAGCACTGATTGTTTACTTTCCTCTTCATTTTCACTTCTATTAACTCAAGTGGCAAAAGACTTTTGGCTTCTCCCCTGATTGTGCAAAAGGCTGGGAGGAACCGCATGTGGGTCTCTCCACACTACAGGCCTCTCTGCCCACCTTAGCTGACCCTAAGGCTTTGCAGCACCTCCCCGCTCGGCGCTTCGTGTAATATCTCCCGCCATCTTTACTTACTGGTGTGGAATGATTGGAAGCTTCTGGCCACCAGCCCTTTCCACAGTTTGAGTACTGCTGATGTAGTTTTGCCATTGCTTGTTTGTTTTCATTATTCTCTTGTAGGGATGTCAGGGGGTGGGAGTGGGAAGCATTTGAGATCTGGCTTTACTCCTCTATCTTAAATAACAGGAAGTTCAAACTATTGTAATCATTTTTAAATCATCCACTGGCATGGGAAAATGGCTAAAATAAATAGCCCACAGCAATCACTTCTATAAAGAAAACTGTGTCTCTTGAGAAAAGATATTAAAATCCAAGGAAAATTTAAAAAGGAAATTTCAATCAATGTTATTAACTGGTCCATACTAACATAGAACTATTTCTTATTCAAATCTTCTTTGGAAGTAACAATCCTCATCAAATTCTTCAAAAAATATCTAAACCTGAAAGTATATAACATTAATTATTTTTGTTCCTGCTTTCTATCACCACAGAATCTGGCAGAAACAACATAAAAAAGTTATGAACCAAGAATACTAACATAGCAATGGAATACATGAATTTCTTTTCCCATGGCAGTTCAACAGCTGTTCTATGGGGATCAAATACCTCTACCATTAAACAATACAGGAAATTAATAATTTCAAGCACAACTTAGATCACTGCTTTACTTATGAGTTTTTAGGCCCCAATCAGATTTTAAGTGTATGTGAGCAGGTTTCAAATAAATGTTAAACAATTGTATTGCTCTAGGAATAATTTGACAACATTACATATGTAAGCATTAACATTTTTGTATTAAAGTCAGATTCAAATGACCATCATTGGAAGTCTACTCTTTACCTGCTTTTCAAAATTCTTGATTTCTCTTCCTATTTAGAACAGTTGCATTTTCACAAAGCTGTTTGATTGTGTGTGTGTGTGTGTGTGTGTTTAACAGTGTTTAGTTTCTGACTCCATATAAGCTTCATGTTTCTCACTTATACAAGGCCTGTGGAAGATGCCCTCCAGGACAAATTTTCTTCTGTACCTTCAAAGATGAAAGACTTCTACCAAAGGGATACAATTTGCCTCAAGCTTTCAAAAATGTGATATTCAAGTTCATTACTTGTGCTCCATTCGAGTCAACTGGAGTCAAATCCACATAGCAGAATCACCACCCGAGACCTTGTCTGCCATTTAGAAAATGACTTCCCAAACCACAGAGGGTTAATTTGGAGCCCACCTCTCCATACATGGATTTGTTTTTCTCTCTAAAGAGTCCAAGCCAGTGATAACCACGGCAATATCTTGTCGGACACTGATATTTCTGCTGTCAAAAAAAAACAAAAACAAAAATAAAAATGGATAACTTTTTTTTTTTCCCTAAACCTTCCATACAAGGTCTCAAACTACCGCCCTGGGCCTATGGGTTCCTCTCAAGCTACCAGATTGTGCAATGTACTACCACAGAAATGTCATATTAGAGCCCTGTTCCAGTCGCATCCAGTAAGTAATCTGGCATGAAGAAAAGTTAACTGAATTAGTGGCCAGTTGGGACACTTTGTGACCTACTCTTTAGGAACCAAGTCCTCTGAACTTTTCCATTCTGCTTTGCCTTCATACTTTAATAGGGACCGAATCTCCATTAACAATTGAACGGCGACAATAAGTGCCATCAGGAAAAGGAAATTCAATTTTCGTGGGGGATGACAGCCTTACCTTTTCGCGCTTAATTGGCCGTATTGTCTCCAAAAGTTAATTGGTTACTTAGTCCAGGTAGTTAGTAAAATGTTTAGCTGCGTCAAAAAGCTCAGGCTCCCACTGTTAATGGGGCATGAAATGGAATGTTTGATACTGCAAATAAAATCAGTGATATTCAAGGATGTTATGGTAGGTAATGCGTTGAAACTGCCATTTAATGGGTCCTGGAAGATTAGGGTAGTGTCAGCCGGAACCGCCCGGTCTCTTTTCTGACATTGTTAGTTGCCTCTTCATTTACTTAACGGCTGTCTGCACTGATTACATAGGCATAAAACTCCCTACAAAAAAACAACAGAGACACGCTCTATTAGCAGTCCAATTAGAACTATTTGCATATTACAGTTCATTTCTGCTTAAGTGAATCCCTAATACAACTTTAGGAAAAAAAAAAAATTCTATTGTGTCATTTGAAAGAAAGAGGAAAGAAAAGCCTTAAAGGTGATCTCTCCTCCTTTCTTTTTCTCACTTCATTTCTCTCTCTCTCTCTCTCTCTCTCACTCACTCTCTCTCTCTCCCTCATTTCAGATATTATCTACTTTGAGTTGAAAAACAGAAAATAACAACTTCGAACTTGAGACGATGTTGTTGAGATTTGTGAAGACTAGAGCACTCTTGTGATAATTCAGTCCTTCTGCAAAAATCCAGACCAGTGTCACACATGACTGTTATGCTTCACTTAGAGGTGTCTACTTTTGAGATATGTTTACAGTTTGTTTTAGATCCACTTTGCTTTGAATTTTCCAGCAAAGATGTTCATCTCTGTAACAACATCCCAGGCAGGGCAGAGTCCTTTTTGTGGTGTCCCTTACCTACACAATTACAGAGAGCAGAAAATGCGGTTCTGTATCTGTCTCTGTGCCACTAAAGGTTCTGACTATGTACACCTGGTGGATTGTCAACTGCACGTAATATCAACACATGTGAAATCAATTCCTTTCACACAGGTAAGGACGGTGACAAGTAGGGTTAAACGCAAAACTGGAGACTTCACTTTACCAGACATTTCTCTGATTTTCCAAATCTTAGTCCTTAGAAATGTCATCATTTGATGGCTACTTATAAAGGCATTAGGGATACTTTATTTGCATTATTATTAATATTAATAATGATGATTATATAGCAATCAGAGGGTTTTTATTGAAGTTGGAAAGGAATCTTTTTGTAGCATAAGCCCTGATAAATACTACTGAATTAAAAGCAGTACTCTTGCTTAAACTGATGCTTGAAGTATGTAGAGAGTGTTCTAAGATAGCAAGCACAGTTTGCAACGAATGTTTTCAAGATGCTCCATGGACATTCACATAATTCCCCCATCTCACTGAGTCCTGTGAGTTTATGGGAGACTGGGAGAGTATAGGAATAATTTTTAAATGGGAAAAGAGAGTGTTGGAAAGGAGAAATGGCTCAACTGCACTGAGTCTCTGGTAGGTACTGCAGGTGACAGGAAGAGGACGATGATGGTCCACTGGATACCACTGAGAGTTTCAGTGAATGGTCAGGCAGGAGGGTAGCCTGGACTGTAGGAGAATGAGGATGCCAGTGTAGGAAGTTCCAAAGCACTTGGCGTCTCATGGCAGTCACTATGGCTGACTGCAATGGTTATAATGATGGTTTTTCAATCTAATGTTGAACATTTTATTTGGGATGCACATACAACTCCTTCAATTAAAAAAAAAATACAGAAAGCGCAAGACTGGAAATCATCCTCGAAAACATCTGGACTGGACAGCAGAAGAGTAAGAAGCGTGAGAGGGAAGGAAGTTTGTTATTTTGCGGATTATCGTGGTGTCAGCAATTCATGTGGCTGGCAAGTTTCCCTTTAGACAAAGTCCTGGCTTCCACGCTGAGCTTACAGCCATGCCCTCGAATTTTCTCAGGCCTGGGACCAGTGAAGACCCCTATGTCTGATGAATGTCCTTTTGCCCTGAATGGACTCTAAGATGAGGTATGCCAAGAGGGATGCATTGCAGCCATTTGATTGGTCCTGGGAGTAGTTACCTAGAAGAGCCATGCAACACGTTTGATGTTCACACACTTACACTAATACCCACAGTTTTTCCAACACTCACATCACCCACTTCTCTTTTGTCCAGCAAACCTAATTTCACAGGTCAGCCCACCCTCCACAATTCTCTGAATTTGCAAGTCACTGGAGGAGTTCAGGTGTTGACCATGACAAATGGGAGTAGAGAGATAGAGATTATTAAAAGTGACAAATAAACTATTCAAGAAATACGAACAATTCCTAACTGGCCCTTTTTCTTGTTCATCTCTAAGCCACCATTTTAAGTGTAACAAGTACACAATTGTAAGGAAAAAGCAGAGAGGAAAGACAGCAGCAACAATAGCAGCCACCCAACCCCAAAGCAGTGTAAACAAACCAAACAAAAAAGCCTATCAGAGGGGAAGGCAAAATCCTCGATCTGTCATTTTCAATTCTTTTCACCACAGGAGCAGAGGCACAGTGTGAAACGTGCTGGCTCTGGTATTGTTTGGTCGCCCCGGTGGGTCCTCTGTGCCCTGCCTCCTGCTTTCATCCAGCTCTCATTAACACTACCACCAGATGAGCACCGTCAGAGGCAGAGGTGGACACGCCGGCCCATTGCCTGGGTGCAGCGGCCCTGCCAAGGGTGGCAAGGCAGTGAGTGCCAGGGAGAGTGAGCCAGACAACTTCGAGACACATACTTTTGCCCCTGAAAGCAGTCGTTGCACCCTGCCAGGAAAACAGCTCTCTGGAAAAGCACTGCCTGCTAGTAAAATGGACTAAATCAGTAAACAGTGATTAAGGCTCTGGCTCTGCGACTGTTGTCGCCACCTCAGACACATGCTTCTCCTCCCTACACACATGCACACACAGAAAAAAAAAAAAAAAAAAAAAAGGAAAAGAAACACCAAGCAATAGAGCCAAACTTGAGATCCGGAGGGAGTTGGCTGAAGAGTTAAGGAGAGAGAACAATTCATGTTCCTTGAAGGGGAGATGTGTCTTCCTGAAAAATGAAATGAATATTTCTGGATATTCATTTCTCTCACTTTTTTTTTTGGACTTGTATTGAGAATTGGCTTTCTAAATAAAACATCAAGCAATGAATGTAAGCAGTAGATTGTTCAATTCAACATCTATTCCTTATTTGTCTGATTCAGCAATGTGCAGAACATAATCTAAACCCTCCAATAGGTGGGATAAACAGAAGCAGCATAACATGTCTTGATGTGTGTTGTTTAGTAGAAACATGTCACGTCATCAGTTTGCTTTCTTGAGTCAGCAGAATAAATCCTACATACACAAGTATACATACATATGTACCCTTTGATCTTCCTATGTATAGATATAGACAGATGTCATATGTAAATACAATTACATAATTTCATGCTTTTAATTTTTTTATATAATGCTATAACCATAATAATTTAAAATATGTTGTAGCTTTCACCATGAAAATGTGTTTACATGGAGCATAGGCATTGTGCCTGTGCTTCGAACCCAGCAGAGAAGGTTGACTGGAACTCTAGAATACAGGAGTATAATTCAAAAAGACCCTGACAACTTGGAGAAATGGTCAGAAACGAGTAGAATGAGGTCTTCTGAGTGCAAGGTCACACAACAGAGAAGGAAAAAGACCAATGAACTCCACAAATGGGAATCTAGGGCTGGCAGCAACTCCCAGGCTGACTGTGAATCAGAAGTATGGACTGTGTAGACTAGCGGACTCCTGAGCAGCCGCTGCACCCTGTCAGGCCCCAATACAAAACTGCATGTAGCCTTAGCCCACCCAACTTGATCCTGGTTCAAAATGGAATGATTCAAAGTGAATGAAGAGGAGTCCAAGCAGGACATTTTAATCAAAAGGAAAAAAGGCCAACCCTCAAAGACTTAATGTCCACACATATACAGATAATAGTCCTCAAAGGAACTTGCCAAATATTGTATGGATTATTTCTCAAACATCTCTAAAAACAGCAGCTAGTAAAAAACAACTCAATTTATTGTTGGAGAAACTCAAAATCTGTGCCCCCACCAAATCTCCTGGTGAAATGTAATCCCCTGTGTTGGAGGTGGGGCCTGAGGGAAGTGTTTGGATCATGGGGGCGGATCTCTCATGAATGGCTTAAGGAGCCAGCCTCTTGATGAGGAGTGAGTTCACGGGAGATCTGGTCGTTTAAAAGTATGTGATATCTACCCCCTTTAGTCATGCTCCTGGTCTGGCCATGTGAGATGACTGTTCCTCATTTCGAAACCCTCCTGCCATGGCTGTAAGTTTCCTGAGGCTTCACCAGAGACTAAGTGGATGCCAGAGCCATGCTTCCTGTATAGCCTGGAGAACTGTGAGCCAATTAAATATCTTTCCTTTATAAATTACGCAGCTTCAGGTATTTCTTTATAGCAATGAAGAATGGCCTAACACAGGGGCACAGGGCATCTTCACCAAGTGTGGTCCCTGCAGCAATGCTGATCAGTGTTCATAGATGATGCTGGGTGCTAGGAACAAGACACGGCAAAGGGAAGAGGAAAAAAAGACTTGGCGAAAAGCCCAAGATGAAGAAGAAAGAGAAAAGGAAGAGTGTAAGCGCAGTTATGGATATACAACCACGTGGGCAGTAGAGGCAAAAATTAATCCATGGACCCTGATTTTTTTTCAAATGCAGAATATAATAATAACAGTAGAAATGACAGTAATAAATAATATTCACAGAGGTATCAAAATCTTTGTTGGCCATTAAGAATCTCTTCTTTGGTCAACTCCAATACAGGGGATTAGATCTCAACAGGAGATTTGGCGGGGACACAGATTTTGACAGTTTCTCCAACGATAAATTGAGTTGCTTTTCACTAGCTGCTGTTTTTAGGAAACTGAGCCCTATAAAGGTGTTTAACTTATTTTATTTGCCAGCCCACTATCTCCAGGGATTTTGACTAGCATTTAATTGTTTCCCTCTTAACAACAAATGTATTAAGGAAATTCTGTAAATGTAGGCAAGTCATTAACCCATTATAAGGTTTATTATTTCTCAGTCTAAATTGTGTTTGCATTTGTTTATGGGAGTGGTGGTAAGAGCATTCAAAGTTATTGAAGTGTCTTGAGGTAGTGATTCTGGTTAATGTTTGACAGTGGTCATCGTGGTGAGCCTTTGTGTGAGTGTGTCTGTGAAGGACTGGCTACTTAACTTGCAGGGCCCAGTGAAAAACTAAAATGTGGGACTTCGACAAGGACCCAGACATCCCCTACCCAAGGACTGAACTCTAACACAGGGAGAGCAGCCAACCCTCACTCCCAATAGATTGCAACTTCCCTTGCAGGATGTGCTAGGTATCTGAATTGGCACCTGCCAATTGGCATTCTGAATGCACCCTAATGCTGCAGGAGCTGGGCAGGACTGGTATCCACCTTCCCCTGCCCCAAGACAGCACAGCACACACCTATCCTGATCCTCCCCAAGCCTGCTCCTAGGACTTGCAGGTGGCCAAGGACTATACTGAATAGAAACTTGCTCTAGTTGCATATCCATGAAACCCACTGTGTGTGCCTCAAAAATAACAATAACCTCTCTAGGGAATTTTTAAAAATATTTTCACATTTAATTAATATAAACATGCAAGATTGTCCCAAACAAATGCTATTTTGAAAGTTATCCCCCTTATGAGGCCATGAACAATTTCCAACAACACAGAATAATTCATGTCTGCCCTTCTAATTTTTATTTGTTTATTTATTGTTTTTTAGAAATGTGGTCTCACTATGTTGACCAACCCGGAATGCTGTGGTTATTCACGGACACAATCATAGAACTTACAGCCTCAAAAATCTTGTGCTCAATTGATTATCCTGCCTCAGCCTCCCTAGTAGCTGGTGCTACTGTGCCAAGCTAATTCATAGCTCTCTTTTTTTTTTTTTTTTTTGAGAGTCTTGCTCTGTCGCCCTGGCTGGAGTGCAGTGGCCGGATCTCAGCTCACTGCAAGCTCCGCCTCCCGGGTTCATGCCATTCTCCTGCCTCAGCCTCCCGAGTAGCTGGGACTACAGGCGCCCGCCACCACGCCCAGCTAGATTTTTCGTATTTTTGGTAGAGACGGGGTTTCACTGTGTTAGCCAGGATGGTCTCGATCTCCTGACCTCGTGATCCGCCCGTCTCGGCCTCCCAAAGTGCTGGGATTACAGGCTTGAGCCACCGTGCCTGGCCTCTCTTTTTATCCAAATCTGGGAACCAGTTTATAGTCTCATCACTGAGAGTCATCACTTTCCCTTACATCCAATTATAGTATCGATTGATCTATCTGTTTGTTGTTGTTGTTGTTGTTATTTTTTATTTTATTTATTTATTTATTTATTTTGAGCCGGAGTCTCGCTCTGTCACCCAGGCTGGAGTACAGTGGCGCGATCTTAGCTCCTTGCAAACTCCACCTTCAGGGTTCATGCCATTCTCCTGCTCAGCCTCCTGAGTAGCTGGGACTACAGGCGCCTGCCACTACGTCTGGCTAATTTTTTGTATTTTTAGTAGAGACGGAGTTTCACTGTGTTAACCAGGATGATCTTGATCTCCTAACCTCGTGATCCGCCTGCCTCCGCCTCCCGAAGTGCTGGGATTATAGGCATGAGCCACTGCACCCAGACACTATCTGTTATTTTATATGTTATATTATATAGTATTAGATATATACAAATAAGCACATATGTGTGTATATTTTTTCCAGTAAGAGAAGTAAATTTATGTCAATGCTAAGTTCTAATTTCCAACAAACTCCCTGTCAAGGAAGTGGCATTTTCATTAGTCTTTATATTCATAGACAAACCCAATACACAGCTATTATTAGGGAAAATGTGTCCCATTATGAATCTGTTTAAGAAATGACAAATAATGTTGAAACTATCCTAAGGTGGTAATTTGATGGAATAAAATAGTTTCAAACACCTCTTTACTCCCATTTAATTTCACCTTTACTCATGGGTAATCACTGATGTAATTCATTGTTCATAAGCTTTTCTAAAAATTGAGGAATCATTTTGCTATGAGACGTTCATTTGGAGATCTAGAAAGTCATCTCAAATTTAGAGCAGACTTCTTTCATAATTATCTTTACACTAATTTTGTTTACAGCCAAGCAGGATCACGTCAGTCCTACAAATTGTCAGTGGAATTGAATTTCAGGCAACTCTTGCTTTTTTGCCAGCCTTCCTCCTCTCTCATCAGATGAGTGTGATCAGAAGTGGGGGTTGGGGCCATTCTTTAAACTCTGACATATAATTTGCGTGGGTCTCCAACCCTAGTAAAAGCGTGGTATTGGCTATGTAGAAATAGTTTTTAAAAAGGTTCCTTCCAATGATTGCTACCCTAATCCCCTTCTATATAAGAATTGGAGCTGCCACTGCTCTTCAACCCCAGAAAAATACTTCTGGTATTAAGAGAGTCAAAGTCACCTATACAGAGTTTAAAGGATACCAAGCCACTTACTAAGCTTTCTAATTCCCCCTTCACCATCTCCCTCAAATATCAGACATCAGTCTGTGAACTGTGATTATCCCTTCCCTAAACTCCTCCTTACCCTAAAAATCAATCTTACACACCTGCCAAGGTGATGGCCATTTAAATTAGCCTATCTGATCACCAAAATTAAACCAATCTAGGTTCCTCCTTTGCATTAAGAAGTCAGCTTCAAAAAAAAAAAATACCTGATCACTGTCAATGTCATTAAGTAGGCAGCATGTTACAGTGGAAAGGGCATGGACATTAAAGTGATTCAAATTTTGATTCTGCTTTTATTAGCTTTGTGAACTCAGAGAAGTAGCTTCATCTCCCAGAGCCTCAGAGTCTTTAACCAAACGTAGACATGATCACCATAAACAGGACAACCTATGTGTCCCTGCCTTGTAGATAAAAAGGTTACCTATAAGTTTATTACTCATTGATATGTATGTAACATAAAATGAAATAATCTTTTCATTTTTTGTGCGCAATCAAGATCTTAAGGAACTCGGGAAGAAGGCATATATGTAATATGTGTATATATATGTGTATATATGTACATACATACATATGTGTAGATGCAAGCTTTATATATATACATATATACATATAAAAGCTTTCTATGTGAGTGTGTGTATATATGTGTGTATATATATGTGTGTGTGTGTATATATGTATGTGTGTGTATATATATATCTCCAGGCTGGCGTTTAGTGGTTTGATCTTGGCTCACTGCAACCTGCACCTCTAGGGTTCAAGTGATTCTCCTGCCTCAGCCTCCCGAGTAGCTGGGATTACAGGTGCCCACCACCATGCCTGGCTAATTTTTGTATTTTTAATAGAGATGGAGTTTCACCACATTGGCCAGGCTGGTCTCGAACTCCTGACCTCAAGTGATCCTCCCACTTTGGCCTCACAAAGTGCTGGAATTACAGGCATGAGCCACCACGCCCAGCCAAATATATTACGTTTTCATAACTTTAATGTGTAAAAGGCGATTCACAGAAAGAGAAAGGCAAGTTTCAAGTGAGACTCTCAGTTTAAGTTGTGGATACTTGAGATGTAATCCAAAGGTATCTTGCAGCTTAGGGAAGACAGAGAGTAAATGAACATGGAAATCGGAAAGAAAAATTGGCTTACCTTTCAATTGGTCTAGCACTACTTTCATTCATACTCCCAAATTCTCCCAGTACACAGATTGTTACAGGGGGACACATTGTTCCTTAATGTGCAAAGTTAGTGCTTGTTTGCCCACAATGAATTAGCTCCAAATGGGAAAAGTGACCAGAAACTATTTCATTTTCTCTATGCATCTCTGCTAATAAAAAGGTGTAATTCCTCAGAGAAAACATTGGTGAAAGAGAGTTCTGCTGGTGTGTTTGTGGCCCCCAGTCAGGATAACAATTGGAAACTGTAGCAGATAGTCTTAGAGTGAAATGCAAATCAAACACATGAATATACCCACATATATTTCCATACTATTTTCATCATTGATTAACCAGCCACATGACCTTTTCAGTAAGAGAAATAATTGGCAGTTTTAACAGACGAAAAATTGATCCTATTACTCAGGATAGAATTTTTCACCTTTTTCAAAAGAGATGCTTATTAAAGAGGTCAGGTTTTTTTTTTCCCTCAGGGTCATGCATATGTAAGTAAGCATAGCTATTATGTGCCATCTATAAGAATGGACGGGTGAACCATAAACACAAACATTCACATACAGCCAGGTCTCCAGCGTTCCTGTTCACCAATTACAGTAATGCTGATGACATATCTAGTTTAATGCATATGGCATTAAAGTAGTCCCCCCTTTTCTAGGAAAATCTAATTACACCAAACCCAAGCACTCAATCAAACCTGTTATTCTGTGGCTAAACAGCCTGGCGTTAATGCAATTTGAGGAGATACAGGCCGTGACTAGAGACGTCATGTATTAACAATATCTAATGGGAGCTCCCGTAGGTAAATGAATATGCTAACAAGCAAGATCACTGCTAAATCTAATATCTTTAAGCTGTTTAATTCCAAACAGTCCCTTAATAAATCAATTGACCGGGAGAGCTGATGCCCCTATCAATTATTCAAGAGGGCAAATAAATATTTCAGATGATTTGATAGGAAGGCTGGTGCTGGTCTTACAGAAAGCTTTGCATTTCATTAGCCTCTTACTAAAAGTTTTATAATGAGCAGAACACAGGTGGCATCCCCACTGCAGAAATGGAAAAGGGGGAAATAAGAGATTGGAGATCAAGACTTCCTTCATCTCTGCATTATTCCATTATCCAAACTTTTCTTTTTTAATGTGAAAATTGGAGTCAAGTCCCCCAAAGAATTATCATTCTCTGCAATCACAAAGGAAATTAAAATGATCAAAAGTATGTCATATTGCAAGAGTCTTAATTGTAATTCCTATTGGAAATGCAATTATCAGATACCAATATCATGAATATAATTTATGCGTTTCCACATCCAAATAGCCCTTCACCAAATATTTAATATTATCAATTCCATTTTCCAGAAGAAAAAACTGAGTTCCCCTAGTCATTTAGAAAGTGCTGACTAGGTCACCTGTGTTTGAAAGCAGGCACTTTTTTTATTCTTTAGAGACCATTATTCATATTGAAAGCATACATTCCTGTTTAACATGATATCTGTCTTATGAATAATCCACATTTAGGTTGTGATCCTTTGTACCAAGAAATAAAAGAAACGGAAAAGTATTAAAGTGATTGACATCATTTTTCTTAATGCGCGTGTGCATGTTTGTATGTTTCAAATGGACTTAGTAGAGAAAGATTCAAGAGGAAAAAATGAATGCAACTAAGTCACTTATCCCTGGAATAGTGGGCACAAACAGTTAACACTATTGCCTCTTGTTTCATACTGTGGAGGTGGTGACCCAGATGCTATTGGAAATGCTTGAAAACTACTGATGCCTTAAATAAGCATTTCCATATTATCTGTGAAAGTAAAGTATTTGTTTTTTTTCTTAAGCTCAGGTATTGATCAAACAACAACTTTATCAAATTTTGATATTGCAGGCTGTGAAACTAAAACAGCGTGTCCTCTCAACAGCATTTTACAGTTTACAAATGTAAAATCTCTCTTAAGTTACTGTAAGCATTATTGCTATGAGAACTACTGTAGAAGAGAAAAAGAATTTAGATTATCTGAAAAATAAAACTTAATTGTCAGAATGTCTGAATGTAAAAGCAGTTGATGACTATTTTTCTAAATAAAAAGATCCATATAAAAATCAGTGAATGAGTATTTTCTGTGCAGGCAGTTATACTCTACAAAATACCCAATGAGCTATGAAAAAGACATCTCAGCCACAGAAAATCATAATTTAAATGTTAGATTTGTTCATTTTCAGCTACATGAATCAATAGAGTAAATCCTTTATATTATTCTGTAAGTAAAATCTGGTCATGTTTAAAATCAGATTTTGGGACTTCTACTCATCAGAAGTACCTTTTCATGGAGCCATTTAATTAAGTGTTTATTTCTTTAATATTCTCAACCCCTCAGAAACCATCAAGAATTTAAACAAGATGACAGATGTAACATATCTGGCAATGTCCACATCCTCCCCTGCCTCAAATACCTAGTGATTACAGAAATTTATTTTTGAATTTTTTTAACTGAAAAAAATTCTATTGAATCAGAAATGAAAAAGATTATCTTAAAGATGGAAGGCACGTGAAATTGGACTTAAGAAGGGGACAAGAGCCAGAAATCTATCAGGAGAGAACTTTTTTGGAGGGTAGAATTATGTCCTGGGGTGCTCCAAAGAGAGAGAGCAGAAAGGGTACCCCATGAAATGACACTTTGGACGTCATATCTGGAGGGTCTAGGCATTGAAGCCCTTTACAACTCTAAACTTTCTGAAGGGATCAGGAAACAGAGTATGGTGATACCCAGGCTGGAAATAAAGCTTTCATACTTAAAAAGTATTTTCTCTTCATTGCTGAGGAAGGCCTCTATAATTAGATGCATAAACTAGGGCATATGACCAAGAAACACACACAGTTGGGCAAAGACAAGAAAGATATCTGTCTCCACAACTTTGGGAAACACAGCAAACAGATCAATATATTAAAATAAGCACAGGTGGCCAGGGGCAGTGGCTCACGCCTGTAGTCCCAACACTTTGGGAGGTTGAAGCCAGTTGATCACCCGAGGTCAGGCATTTGAGACCAGCCAGGGCAACATGGTGAAACCCCATCTCTTCTAAAATGCAAAAATAACTCGGTCATGGTGGCACATGCCTGTAGTCCCAGCTACTCAGGAGACTGAGGCAGGAGAATCACTTGAACTCAGGAGGCAGAGGTTTCGGTGAGCCAAGATCACACCACTGCACTCCAGCCTGGGAGACTGAGTGAGACTCTGTCTTGTAAATAAATAAATAAATAAATAAATAAATAAATAAATAAATATCACAGTCAAAACCCTAAGAGGGATGTAAGAAGCTAGGTAGTCTACTACAAAGGCAATTAAAGAGTTCAGAAATAAAATTATGATTATAAAAATATTAACAATAATACTGACAAAAATAGCAATAAAATTTCAATCCTGTGAATGAATAACACAGGAAGCACAACTGAAAAATGCATTTAGTGAGCTGGAAGACTATCTAACATTTATAGACTCCTGTCTGAATATTCCACAAGAAATTGATCTTACATTCACTCCTGCCAAAGACCAGCTTGAGACAGGAAATATTTCAGCGTGGTGGATGGAGGCACAAATTAATCATCTCTCCTCCCCTCTAAAAACCCAAAGTTTTATCTTCAGATTAAAGTAAATCATCAAACCACAACTACCAGGGTAATAAAATCTTAACTTTCCAAAGCAATGTCTTCTTTGAGTTGAGATTTAACATTATATTCTCAGCCTTGGTAGAAAGGTGTTACAAGAAATGGGCTTTTAAAGAGTGTTCTGTATTTTCAGAAGATCAGAGTTGAAGACATTTCCCACCATATTACCTAATGTCCCATAGATGAAGATCTATATGACACTGTTGGTGCTAAACATTTAGTACCAGAAAAATAATTTTTCCCCAGGAGATTTCCTTTATATGGTGATATAAAATCTATATATCAATGTGTATCCTTTTTGCTTTGTTTGCCAGGAAGCCCCTAGCTAAATATATTAATTAACTAAATGATTCCAGATATGTTAAATATATATTTGCATGTTCTCTATGCTGTTTTAAACCTGTCTTATTTTTTACATTTGACCTTAGGCTTTTATAGAAATAGTCAATTAAAATAAATAAAATTGACATTTTAAGCTGCCTAAAGTTTTTTATAAGCATCTAAGTTTATATAATAAGTAAATAATAAAACATAAATTGAGTAGGGTCCCATAGTTTATCTAGGAGAATGACCTCTAAGTAATGTTTGGAAACCTAAAGCACATTAGATTGAGTTCTGGCTTACTAAAATCAAAGCAACAGCTTCTAAATTCCAATTACTATCAAAACTAGTCAAATCTTACCCTCAAACTTCACAGCTTTGAAGGCTTTTCCCTCTTTCCTCTAACACATACACCACTTGAACTTCCTTCTCATCTAAAGTAAATGACATCATGTCCTCCTTCTCAGAACAGAAAGCTTTACAAAGAAATGTTATCTTTGCCCCATTGCCAATCATACAAACCCACATATATCTTCCATCCTATTCTTTCAAGAATTGAGTTAGAAAGAATGGGGATCTGGCAGAGGATGTGGAACTAAATTCAATTTTTATGTTGTTATTATTATTATTATTATTATTTTTTTTTTTTTTTTTTGAGGCGGAGTCTCGCTCTGTCGCCCGGACTGGAGTGCAGTGGCCGGATCTCAGCTCACTGCAAGCTCCGCCTCCCGAGTTTACGCCATTCTCCTGCCTCAGCCTCCCGAGTAGCTGGGACTACAGGCGCCCGCCACTTCGCCCGGCTAGTTTTTGTATTTTTAGTAGAGACGGGGTTTCACCGTGTTAGTCAGGATGGTCTCGATCTCCTGACCTCGTGATCCGCCCGTCTCGGCCTCCCAAAGTGCTGGGATTACAGGCTTGAGCCACCGCGCCCGGCCGTTATTATATTTTATACTAGCGATGCATAACAGAAAAGAGAACTTGAACAACACTTTAAAAAAATTAGATTTAACAGACAAACATAGAACACTCTACCCAACAAGAACAGAATGCATATTTTTCTCAAGTACACATGGAATAGTCTCCAGTGTAGACCATATCTTAGGCTACAAAACAAGTCTTAATCAATTTTAAAAGACTGAAATTGTACAACTTTTTAAGGTCACTATGGAATGAAACTAAAAATAACAAGGAAAACTGGAAAATTCACACATATGTGATAAGAGAGAGAGCATTTGTCTATGGTAGCAGGAAGAACAAAGGATGGATAAGGATGAAAATGTAGGTAGATTTACATGATTAGCAGTAGGGAAGAGGAAAGTCATTGAAAGTGAAGTATAGAAGTCTCCAACTATTGTTGTAGAGCTATTTCTCCTTACAGTTCTGTTAATGTTTGCTTGATAGATTTGGGACTCTTACTTGGTGCATATATACTTACAATTGGTGTCTTGATATTACCTTATCCTTTTATCAGTATATGATTTTATTTTGTCTCTTAGAATAGTTTTTGACTTAAAATCTATTTTATCCAATAGTATCACCCCCTCGGCTCTCCTCTGGTTACTATTTATATGAAGTGTGTTTTTTCATTCTTTCAATTTTATCCTATTTATTACTTTAGGTCTAAAGTGAGTATTTTGTAGGCAGCGTATAGTTGGATAATAGTTTGCTTAATTGTGCTGTTATCCATTTTGGCTATCTCTGCCTTTTGATTGGATAGTTTAACCCATTTATATTTAAGGTAATTCCTGATAAGGGAAGACTTCTGCCTTTTTGTTATTTGGCATCATTTCCTCCATTACTGGCTTATTTTGTGTTCAGTTGAAATTTTGTGTGTGTAATGACATGTTTTGCTTCTCTTCTCATTTTCTTTTGTATATAGACTATAGATATTTCATTTGCAGTTACCCTGGGGATTATATATAACATCTTAAAATTGTTACACTCTCATTTCAATTGATGCCAAATTAACTATCATTGTAAGTAGTAACTCTACAACAACTTTACTCTTTTTGCTCTTTTATGTTTCTGATGTCACAAAGTATATCTTTACACATTATGTGACCAATAACATTGATTTATAATAATGTATTTCTCTTTTAAATCCTATAGTAAATACAACGTAGAGTTACAAACCAAAATTACTATACTAGTGGCTCTTTTTCTGTTTCTCCACATATTATATTCACATTTATTGGAGATCACTATATGTTCACGAAGCTTTGAGTTACTGTGTAGCCTTTTTAAATTTCAACCTTAAAGACTCCCTTTGGCATTTGTTGTAGGGCAGGTCTAGTAGTAATAAACTCTTGCAGCTTTAGCATATTATGGAATATCTTAACTTCTCCCCAAATCTTGAAGGACAGATTTTCTGGATCTGGTGCGTGAAGGAGTCACATATCTCTTGCTGCTTTCAAGATTCTTTGTCTTTTACAGGTTTGATTATAATGTATCTCTATGTGGGCTTATGAAGTTTACCTACTTGGAGTTTATTGAAATTGTTAGATTTGTAGATTCATTGATTTTATAAAGTTTGAGAAATATTCAACCATTATTTCTTCAAATAATCATTTTTGTTCTTTTATTTCTCTCTTCCCCTTCTCAGAATCCCAAAATGCATATGTTGATCAGCTTGTGGGTGTCTTGCAAGTCCATTAAGTTCTGTTTACTTTTCTTTATTTCTTTGTCTTTCTGCTTCTAGGACACAATAATTTTAGTTTTTCTCTTTTCAAACTCACAAGTTCTTTCCCTTCCTGTTCAAATCTGCTATTGTACTTCTGTAGTAAATTTTTAAATTACAACAATGAACTTTTCAGCTCCAGATTCTTTTGTTTCTTTAAAAAAGATGTTCTATCTTTTTGTTGACGTTCTCATTTTGTTCATACACCCTTTTTCTCATTTATTTTATTACCCGTGTCCATGCCTTCCTTTAACTCTTTGAACATATTTTAGACAATTGTTTTAAACACTTTGTCTAGTAATTTCATGTCTGGACTTCCTAGAAGGTGATTTCTGTCAGTTAATTATGCTCCTTGGAATGGGCCAAGTTTTTTTATTTCTTCGTATATCTTATTTTTTTTGTTGTTGAAAATTAGAAATTTGATTATTATACTGTGGTAAGTCTGGAAACTAAAATCTCCTTTTCCCCAGGATTTTCCCTGTTTTGTTTGTTTGTTTGTTTTTAATGGTTGAAGGCTATAATGGTCAATTTATTTTGAGAATTTTCCAAATTATTTTTGCAAAGGCTATTACTTATTGCATGTGATGATGGAAATCTCTGTTCTTTTGGTTTGTGTTCACCTTATATTTTGATAAAATTGTCTTCAATTCCAGGAGCTCTCCCAGTCTTTGCAAACTGGTTCTGTTCTGTAAGAGCCAACACTTCAATAAAGGCCTATTTTGAGCCTAGAGACCAGTCTGAGGTGGAAGAGTAAGGTTTTCACAGGATTTTTTTTTGAGCATGCATGTACCTGAACAGGTTCTTGGCCTTTTAAATGTCCCTGTAAATATGACTGCTTCTGAATGTCCTAATTCTCCAAAGAGTCTCAGCCTGGTTTCTTCTCTAGAGTTTAATTGGCCTATTGTATGTTCTACCTACAAACTCTTGGCCCAGGGGCCTGCAGGTCTGTAGTCACCTTGCACATTTTATGAGCAATATCTGCCACTTTTTCACCTGAGTTGTGAATTAGACAAAACAAAGATGAGCACTTTGTGGCAATCCTTCGTGCATTTACCAGGCAGGTTGAAACAAATGGGCACAGTAATTTTCAAATAAGTTCTGCTCTGCTCCCTCTAGTTGAAGGGAAGGAATTGGAAACCAGGCAGCTGCTATCTCAAACTGAAGACCACTGTCACGCCCGGGAGAGGCTGGAGGAGAGCAATTTAGAACGCCATGAAATTTTTCTATTATTTTAAGATGGGTTTTTCTTGATTGGGTGTTCACTTATTTGCTATAAACTTTTTATTGTTTTCCAGAGCTCTGAAAATATTGGTTTAGTTCCTGCATTTAAAAAAAAATTGGTTTTGAAGAATAAAAGTTTGGCAAGTCTTAGTCTACCATTTTGTTCTTTATATGCATTTTCATATTGCCAAATTGCTGAAAACCTTAGAAATATTGGTGGAATAGCCAAAACATTAAATCAAATAAAACAAAAACAAGTTATAATAGTTTGAAACGGTGTCCAGATTTGAAAATGAAATCAATAGATTTTACTCAGGCTCAACCTAAGCAATTTGAGACTGACAGGCTTCCCCGTTGAACTGCCTACATGTTTTTATTAAAGGGAACATCTCTATTTCTGTAATTAAAGATATTAGGGATAAAACAGACATGAGCAACTAAAGGTACATGAAGTTGATGGGAAGGTAAAGGCTTACTCATTTTTAGTTTTTTAAATGATTTCTAAGACTGTATCCAGCAACTTTTGCTTAGAGATTGTTTTCAGTAGATAATTAGAGGCAGATTATGTGAAAGATAGCTGAAAGCTGTCCATTTCAGGAAATCAGGTTTATCTTCAGAAAAGACAAGGTGAACTTAATGCCAGCTGATACCACAGCAGAAGTTAGAGGTAATATCAGTTTGGTGCTGGTTGTTAACTAATGGTGCCGGTTGTCAACATGTCATGGCAATAAGAGAAACTTCCTAGTACATCTAAATACATAAACAGACAGATAGCTGTTTGATGCCATAGCCCAATCTGATAGTCTTTAAATTATGCTGCAGATCCAACGCTCAATCTCTCCCCACTTCCCCCTGGAATATTTCTCTCTTCTTTCTCTCTCTCTCTCTCTGACCTATGACTGGCTAGTATATATTTAACGGAAACCCACCTGCAGCTTTATCCCATTGACCTTTACAGGACATCACGTTTAGGATGGTGTTCACCTGCCTTTCCCTTGAGTCTTCTCCAACCCTGAGGGTAAATATGATATAGTCCATGGTGGGCTGATGTAAAGGAGGAATAAAATAATCTGTAACAAAAGCTTAACACAGATCTAACACATAATTAATAGTGACTGTTACCAATGTTCTCCTTCCTCTTTTCTAATGTTCTAGTTTATCTCTCTTCCTACCAAAAACTGGTACCCAGAGCTGTACAAAATATTTCCAGTTTTGCCTGATCACTTTGGAGTCCAGTGGGAGCATTTCAGATATAATGCTTTGTTGAGTCCTGAAAAAAATGGTACCATTCGTATAATTTCATCTGTCTGAAGACTTAAATTTTTGCTTTTAATTTAAGTCATAAGGCATTTTTCTCTTTTACCTATAGAAAAAAAGATAGATAGACAAATAGATACACTTACTATTGCTAAGCCGTATTTCCCCAATCTATTTTTCAGAATTTCGATTTCAAAATCCAAGTACAAGGCCTTACACTTTGAAATTTCCTCTTCTTAGACTTCATTCATTTTGGATATCAATTCAGCTACTGAATTTTTCGTATCATTTAACTTCATGCATCGGAAAACTCAATGTTTCCTTTATCTTCCTATGTTATCTGTAAAAATATTAACAGAGATAACTATGTCTAGAGAGTCCTGTGGGATGCCAAAATTACTCCCCCACCTAGAATCTATCATTTAACGTGTATTTACACAACCTCATGACATGAAAACAAAAGGTACATTTGTGACATTGTATAATTCGGTTTACAAACATTAACTCTTTCAAGCATTACAAAGATCTTGAAAAGTAAACATCATTGTCCCTATTTGTCTCCTAAGGAAACTGAGTCACAGAGAGGTCCACAAATGTTCCCATGATCACTCAGATATCTTCCTTTTCTCTAACCCAGTGGGATTTGTTGCTAGGACCAAAATATCACTAAGCATCAGATAATAAATAAAACCACCAAATGAGGCTGCCCTTAAGAGAATCACTTTCCGTTTCTTACTTTCCACACTTTCAGTCTGGCATCATATTTTGAAATTATAAAAAATTCAAAGCAGTTTCATAGAATAGTCTAACATCAAAGTGTAAATAATATCCTCATCTAATTAGAAGTGCTTGTTGCCGTGTGTTCAGTTTTTCAGCATTTACCAAGATGACTTTCTGAGATTGTGTGATTTGCAGAGTGAGTGTTGGAAGCACCATCAAAGTGACTGGGTTTCCTCACTGATATATCATTGTAGGTGCATCAGAAGCACATCACACTCCACTGAATTTAAACCCAATGATAATTTTACACATAATAGTGTCGGAGGTGTCACACAGATATGATTTTTATCAATATTTAGTATTTTAGAAATAATTTTCAAATGATATTTGAGGGAGCCTGGGAAGGAGATGTGAGAAATTTAATATATTTTAACTCATGTCTTATTTCAGACATTGAGCCTCTTAGGAGATGAGTTAGTTATTTATCTACACATGCTTTTCTTCTCTTTTCATTAATTTAATTAATTCCATTTATATGTAACCTGAGAGTAGCATTCCCCTGCAGTATGCCCACTCCATTTGTAAACTGAATTGAAGTCATCATGCCTGCTTTAATGGCTGTGAAGGACTTAGAAATTAATAGCTCTCTCTTGAATTAGTAAATTATATTTTTCCAAAGAGAGAAAAGTGCCTCATAAAAATAAGTGACTGGAGTCACTTTTATTTTATTTTTATAACAAGTCTTTTTATGCTATAGTTTTAAATCCCATTTTACAATAACATCTTACATTTATATCATACTTTATACTTTTCAAAGCACTAGCATGCACATTGTCCTATTTTTATCTCCACAACAATCTTCAGACTGAAATAGAGAAGATGTAGGAGAAGGCTTGTGCTGTAAACTGAAGAAGCAACACATTAAATGACTATTCACAAGTGAGTTCATGGGCCAACGCTAGGCTTCCTGGCTGCTAGTACCGGAATATTCAGTGTTACTCTAGGCAGGTAGAAAAAGGGCTAATGGAGAAAGAGTTTCTTTTGCTTTTTCCTAGATAATTTATTTTTTTATTCATGCCAGAATCTGCAAGTCTACAAAGTCTAAGTTTCCCCAAACATATGATTATTCAATTCATCCACAAGTCTTTTTTTTATTTTTTCAAAAATACAAGAATATTATTATTAGCTATAGTTACCATGTTGCACAGTAGCTCTCTTGAACTTATTCCTTCTGTGTAATGAAAAATTTGTATCTTTTGACCATTATCTCTTTAACAAGAAAGACTTTCTTGCTAGAATGTTTATACAATGATTAAAAAATAACAACAATATACTGCCAAATGTAGAGTGTTCAGAATAATAAAGAATTGGAGGTAAATGTGTACATTTGTGGCAGAACTGAAGAAAATAATGTATACTTCACATTTTTAAATCTTTGTATGCATACACACAAATATATATTTCTTTATATATATTTCTTAATAGTTTGAATAATGAAACAGTCTTCCAATTTGAATAAGTAAGTCTAATTCAAAAAGTTAATTATTCAGACTCTTTATTTTTAATTAATATTTTAGTTTTATTAGAAAAAAGAACAGAAAACCCTAATCGTATTGTTATCAGAAAACTGTTTAAAAATGTATCCCTCCATTTTCATTAAACACTATATTTGCTGATTATGTTGAACACCATATGCCATATATAGTTCTTCACACATATATGCTACTTCAAAATAACATACTTCATTTATATAGAGAGTTCACAAAATCTCACATACACATAAATGAACTCCCAGTGATATTGCTGAGTTCAGTCACACAGAAACATATTTTGATGTTTTTGAGCACTTATTACATCCCAGGCACCAGCCTAAGTAATCAGGTTAAAAGGACAAATAGTACACAGACTGCCCAGTCTCTGACCTTGGGAAGAAAACACTTTAGCCAGTAACAAAAAGATAATATAGTATAAGGCAGTATATTCAATATAGTGTGAGTACAAATAAGAAAAGTATCAACTCTTCCTGAATGATTTGGAAGACATTGCAGAGGAGGAACGATTGAGTTTGAACTTCAGTAGGAGACTAACTGGAAGCTCTGGGAGCAGGTAATATAGGTGTTTGAAAGAGTTGAGAAAAGGCAGAGATGCTGGAGCCCAAAAAGGAGAGTGAGAGAGGACTTGGGGTTGGTATGTTCTTGAGCTGGGTAATAATGGATCTGAAAGAAGAGTCGAGAAAATGCCATGTGTGTTAGAAAGTTATCAAACAAGAAAAAAGCACCAAAGTTAAATTAAAATAGCGAAGTATTACCAATATATTTTAAGACATTTCATTTGTATAAAGAATAGAAACTAACTTAAACTGACATAAATCTCCTGACCTTTCCTTAAACACACACATGCACGCACACATGCACACATATATCCAGGTCATAAATTTTTCCGATGGACCAAGTGCATGAAGTTGTCAGGAAAACTCAGAAGCACCAAGGAAGAGAACCTGGGAGGCTCTCAGAAACTGGGAGATTCCTGTTCCTTTCTCTCTTAGGAGCATTTTGGATCTCTGTTTTTGCACTTATCTCCATCTGCCTTGTTCACTTTCTTCACAGATTGTCTCCTTGACCACAGCAGATGATGAGTGCTCCGCATTCCTGAGTTTGCATGTCCTCTCCATTTGAGTTCTGTGCAATCCAATTTTGTGATGAGACAATGTGACAGAACCAGGCTGGAACTGTCGAATAAAATAGTGACACACGGCAGGGCTGGCCAGGGCTGACCAGGTTGGCTTCTGAAAGCTCTTTAAGGGGCCTTAATGGGCTCAGCATGTGCTAGATTCTGTTGGTTAAGAGCACAGATGTTGAATCTAAATTGTCTATGTTCAAATCCCAGCTTCAACTTGTCTCTTACATGGTCTTGGGCCATTTGCTTAACCAGATATTATATACCACATCACCACCATTTTGCTTGGATAAGACCACCAAGGCACAGAGAAACTCATTAAGCAGTTCAGTGCATACATGAGTCAGAACATGGGTTTGCAGTCTGACCCTTGAACATAGGCTTTTAATTGATAAGTTATTCTAATTGTAAGGAAACACATTTAGATACTTTATTTTCTTTGCTAAGGCATTTAAAAATATTTCTTTGCTATGCAACAAGGACTTTTACTCAGGCCAGAAATTAATGATAGAGGAGTAAAGGGAGAAAAAAAAGTTGGAAAAGAAAGTAGTTTGTGTTTACTTACCCACAAAAATATAATTTCTTTGAAAGGAAATGGTATAATAAAATTTTATTGCATCAGTTTAGATTTATTTAAAACATTTTTTCCAATACATATATTTGTTGTTCCAGATGGATCTCTCTGTGAAAAATAGCCTTTAATATATTTTGGTAAACAACTTGGACAGCAAATTCTTCCTAATTCTTTTACTCTCCTCAACTCCAGAAGACTAGCTCACTGTCAAATTCTGGATCACTCTGAAAAGATCTAGGCTGGTTTTATAATATTATTTATCTTTATTGCTGAAAACACAGCAGGTGAAGAAAAATGAAGACAATTTGGTAAATAATGGATGCAGAGATGACTTATTGTTTTTCTGCAATGAGAAATAAGCACAGTTTATTATGTGACCTTTTTTCAAGTACCTGTCAAGAACTCAGAAGTAATAAAGCCTGACTTGCAAAGAGTGACTGATTAAAAAAGAGATATACACTTAAAATGTTGTATCTTTTTATTAAGAGCTAATCTTTTATTTGTATTTTCATAGAAATAATGATATTTATAATCCTCCCCTCAGAAAACCCGTGGCTGCCCCCCATATAATGCACACAAACTCGCCTACACTTGCTGATTACCTTTTTGGATATATTTCCGTTTAAAATGTATTAAAAATAAGATGTTTTATAACATATGCATGTGTTTTCTCCTTTATAGAAGGTCATTTTTGGATTTTGATCATTCTTCCTCTTGCTGGCTTTGAAGGGAGAAAGATCTTTTGACTTGTAAGGATCTGTAGTGTCCAGCTCCAGGCTTTTATTTCTATGAATAAGTGAGATGTTACCAGTTTCTTTTCTAATACTGATTCTAGAATTTCCCTTAATTAGAACATTTTGGAACTATAGGTATATAACTCAACACCTTAGAGTGTCCATGAATGTCGTACAATATCACTGTAGTGCAGCTTCAGTAGTGCAGCATTAAACAAACTGGCATATTGAAAATATTTTGTTTCTTTTGCCTTCACGGTGTTCTAAATTTTTAAGATTATTCACAAAGAAGACAAGATGATTTCTGTTTGAAAGGCATAAACATTTAACACATGTTTCCTTTGTGAAGCCAAGTTTTTATTAAGAATTTAAACGAAAGCTCTTTTTACATGAACAGTTCTTATTTAAGAGCAGAAATGCCCTCTGAAATAAAAACAAAATTAATAAAATTAACGAAAACACAAAAAATGTAACTCAAGTCACAATAGAAAAGTTTGCTTATTATAGCATATGGAAGGGGACTAGGTAAAGAAATTTAGAACTGACTTTATAGAATACAGTATCTAAAGAGTGTCTTTTCTGGTCTGTACTCTGCCCGGTAATTTGCAAGATGTTGAATTATCATCCTACACAAGAAAGAATGTATTTGGGTTCAGTGAATCAAATGATTGCTTGGCCAAACACACACACACACTCACACACACACACACTCTCTCTCTCACAAGCAACACACTTAAGTAATAGTATATTTTTTAGTTTCTGAAAACATCAGAAAGGAAAGAAAGATTTCCTTTGAATTTCACAAGCAATAACGTTATAAACTTTTAATTTTACTAGCAAAGCTCACAATATTAAAGAAGAAAAATTTGGAAAATATGAGTAATACTTTAATAAAATATATCCTACCCCAGGTATAGTTCTGTTTTGCTTTCATATTTTTATGCAATTGTTTGTCTTTAGGTTTTGAAAAGTTTTCTTAGAAATTGCATTTTTTAAAAATGTGTTTAATACTAAGGATATAGCTCTGAGTGAACAGAAAAAAAAAAAGAAAAAAGAAAAAAAATCCAACTAATGAAACCATCTGGGTATAAGCTGTTAAATTAATTTTTTAAACAATGTATTTTCCATAGCTCTTTTTCCTCCTTAAAATTAGCAGGATTTGAAAACCTTACTCAGTTTCTTTAATAAGAGATAAGCTGCCTTATATTCACTCAGAAGAAAGCTTACCTTGCACCTTATTCATAAACTGACCTGAAATGTGAAAGAAATAATTCTGCTAAGACATCCTGGCAGCAACTAAAAAACGAAACAAAATCTTCTTGTGTGCTCATGTATATTCCCAATTTTATACACAGTGCTCAGTTGTTTTTTATTGCTTCCAGAGGAAATAAGCAAAACGTGTGTGTGTTTGCGCATGCACACCCACACACGTGAGAGAGAGAAAATGTGTATAAATGGGCATATGCATGTCTTGTGTTCATACATCATACTGGTAACTTACTTGGTTAGTCTGATGACAGACATGGTAGGAAAGTCATCTCAAACATAACTAGAGAACAAAGGAATTTACCCAAGCAAGCCAATGATCAGGGACACAAAGACTTATCTCTTCTCCAGAAGTCTAATCACAGAGTAGATGGCTTTGTGATATATTTTTAGACCTGATATTTTAGGATATTAGAGGTTCAAAGATTGAAAAAAAAAATGTTGAGTTTGCTGTGTTAAGTATCCTACAGCAAAACAACAATGGAGTCTATCAACAGCATTCCTCTTGAGCACTTTCCCTGGCACTGTTAGAGTGACGCAAAATCAGGACTAACTAAAAATTTGTTGTCAATACATACTGTTCTTTTCTCTATTTCCTTCACCCATTTGTTTCTCTACACCACTCTTGAGATACACATACATACACACAAACACATTCTGACACCATAGAAATACGGGTAATTCTTAGCCATACAAGTTGTTTCTAAGTCTTCGCTTAATTCGCCCTTTAAAATTAAACTATGATGGGTGAAATAGATGCACAATTGCATTTATATCATTACTCATCTGTGCATTCAGCCCACAATAAGAACTGATTTTTAAAATAAAGAAGTTATAATTTAGAAACTTACAAGTTTGATGTTAGAGCAAACGAAATGTGTCCTGTGCCTTTAATATGTAAATCTATTGAAATCCAGTCCTTGACATTGTGAGGGTCACCCTGCTTATTCCTTTATGACATTTCCAGACTGAAGGTGCAGGAGGGGGCTCACATTAATTTGCTTTATGTTTGACTAGAGAGGCTTCCCATAACTATTAGAGCCCACTTTGGGCCCACTTCATTTTAGAGTTGGTGTCAGTCATTTGAGAGTGATATGCCCTGTGGCTGGGAAGAATAAACACATGATATATTAGGTAAAGCTTTGATGTATGGGGGTTGCTGAATGCCAACACCTCTTTCTGAGGACAGGAAACATCAGAATGTGGGAATGAGATTAGGATAGGAAGGGATATGACAGACAGGGGCCCAACCAGCCTTCCTGGAACTTTCCAGCTCAGAATAAACTGAATGGGTGAAACCAGTATTTGTTGTTTTTGTTTTGGTGTGTTTTATGGTGGTTGCTCTGAAGAGCAGAATGAGATTCCAGCACATAGTGTTTGTTTCCCTTTCCATTATCAAACTTTGAAATTAAACAAAACATTTAAGAGCTGTTATTATACATTGATCCAGAACATTTCAATCTCAACCACTTGTAACAACTGGCCAGAAATTGACTAAGGTTCGGCGTATAAATCCCCGTATTTTGTCTTCTTATACTCCCAAGTGCTCCATTTTTACACATGTTAAAAAGTAGACTTTTAAAATTCAATATAAATTTGGTTTTAGAGCATGGGAAAATAATGGTCTGTCCCAGAAACTACAAATATTTTTTTCACTTCTTTGGGTTACAGAACAAATTTATGACTGACTAGTATATTTTCAAGTTGGGAAGTCAATGAATTACAGCATTATTTAGTGAAAAGCTTCAAATTCCCAAAAAAGAAAGTTTCACCCAGAGGAATGTGTTTTATTTTTGCACGTGCTCAGCATCAATTTGCTCTACCTTATCTGCACTTCATCTTGAAGCAACTATATGTTAGCCCGATTTGAACACAGGCATTTCCACTCATGATGCAACTGGTTTTCATGCTAGACTACATGGTTCTTACTGAGAACTAATTATTTCATATAGTTTTAATACTGTTCAGAGTCTTGAGAATCTCATTGAATGATGATGGGCATATATTAATACCTCACAGATTATATTAAACAGGCATATCTCACATTCTGATTGTATTGCCATTCTCTAGTCCTTGCACTGGGTCCTGCACATTCAGGAATGGTCTCCTATTCTGTCATCTTGGTTAAAGAAAAAAACGCGTTGCCCTCTTTTTTACCCAGTGAATAAACCAACAAAGTTCCATTTGTTAAAAAGGAAGAATCTGATTTAGAAAAATTACATATCACAGTTAAAATATCAGATTTCTCTCCCCAAGGCCACACATTTGAGCCTTTGGAAGCAAATTGGCAACCCCAGAGGTCCATCCCTCTTCTCTGTTGTTTGCCTTAAACAATCCAACAGCATGAGGACAACAGAGCAAGTTAAATGTGATGAAAGTGGCTTTACTATATGTATGTATATAAGAAAAGAAATATACATGTATGCATTTCAAGTAAGGGGATACATATTTCTATTCATTTTAAATAACCCCAAAATAACAGTGAGCCACAATGATGATTGTATTTTAGCAGTTACAATAAAGAGTAAAACAGTTTCTGTCCTAGAAAAAAGAAAAAAAAAAGATAGTAGAGAACCCATATTTGCATTTAATTTCTAATTTTCTTGCAAGTGGACCAAGACTAATGGTTTCTTATCAGAAGCCTAGAATCTTGACGCATCATGATTAATAAACAAATAAATATTACTCTTAATTTCCTTCTATGGATCCCTCCAAGTTGGTTAGAGTTATCTTGAAGTATCTGAAAGGGATAAGATTAAACTACATACCTCAAAATATATAATATGAATGTACTTATTTTTAGAGCATTTATAACAATGGTCAACATTTACCTATTGTTTAGGTTACACAATATGCACTTACGTATTGATAGCATTTATAACAATGGTTAACATTTACCTATTGTTTAGATTATGCCAATCATACTGCTCTGCTAAGGACTTTTGCTGCATTTCATAGCCTTAACAACCTAGATGTAGTCACTTTTGGCAATATCCAGGTAGTCATTTAGTTTTGGAAAATTAGAAAAATAAAATAAAGATGTCCATGAATTGCTCTCCATACTGACATATTCTTATCAACATTGCCAATAAGGTTTTATCAGCCTCAGGCACGAGGCAAATCTATCTTATTAGTGTGAAAACTAATGAAAGATCATCCTGACAATGATAATTAATTGCAGTTGTTGACAAGGACTCAGTTCCTTTACACTCCTTTGCTGTTGCTCTTTCTCGGTCTTTCAGCTCTCTTCTCTCAATTAGACATATGAAAAGTGCGGCCCTCCCCTTGGAGAAAGAAGCTTTTAGATTAATCATATTATCTTAAGGTTCCAAATCTCCATGCCTGCGTGACCTTTCTTCCGTTGGAATCCATTATCTTAAACTATCACAATAATCCTGGCTTTAGGGAGGGAGAGAGGGAAAAGGAATCAAACCTAATAGATGGCAAATAAGATTAATCTATGATCTAAGTGCCGATTACACTTGGCCCTGCCCTTGAACACCCAGGTGTAACCTTGAAATTCACATCCGCTAAGACACAGCAATTGGATTGAGTGTCCCTCAAGGCCTTAAGGGCAGCTGGCCAAACTTTACCCATTACTCCCCAGCGAGATCGTGGGCTGTCTCAACCTCCAACTCTTTTTACTTGTGGAATTTGGCAGCTGTGCTTTTTCATGTTTGTTTTGGGATAGTTCACATTTTTTAGATAAAATACTTATTTTGGGTCCTTGATTTTTGTTTGTCAGAAGCACCAGGCCATGGAGGGAATGAACTTTTACCTGGACCTCACAAGAGGAAAACAAATGATCCAGCTCCTCAGAATCTGATAGCTCCACCAAAATAAATTCAGTCTTTGCTTCTTTCAAAACACTGACATACTGATCCTTAAAGCTACATATGTTTAAGAACAACCAAGGGGAGAAAAAAAAATTCCCCCTTGTAACATTTGTCTTCTGAACTTTGAGCTGATTATTTTTCTTCCACATGGCCCGAGGTCTTAGAAAGGACACCCTTTTGGTAAGATGGAACATGACATCGGGAAGTCCCAGCTACCGGTGACATAGACAGGAAAAAGGATTATATAGAGAAAAGAGTTTCAGCCAAAGAGAAGTATCACTGGGTCAGATAGAGAGAAGGGAAGTAAAATCAAAATGCATTCTCATTAACAGTTGGCCCTGTCTGCAGAAATTCAAAGTTGACCAGAAAGAATGTTCTCTCATTATGCTTCTGTGTTGTTCAGATCTCTAAATGTATTGTAACCCTGGAAGATAGAATAAAATTAAGTCCAAAATAAGAGTAAGAAGTAAAGTTAGGTCTAAACGAGGAAAAGAATAAGCAGACTTTAAAAATGTTAGAGGTAAAACTTGGTGGGTAGAAAATATGACCATGTATCCCCAAAAAGGTAGCTAAATAAAAAATGCTAGGGATACCATTTAGGGAACTCACACTCAAACCATTTTTATCAGTGTTACACGTATCTTGGGAGTCTCTCTCTGGCATACTCCTAGGCACAAGTTCTATCTAAAAACAGAACGACTCTTGCGGTATTCACTTTGTGAAGGTTTTCTCAACTGTCCTCTTAACAAAAATTAACACATATTTGTTTTTAGTTCATACTGAGATTTGTAGGACAATGACCTCAGACCCACAGTTCCTGAGCAATTATTCTGTAATTTTTCTTGTCACTTTATAATTTAATTCCTAAAGTATTATAAATAAAATCAGTCTTATAGTAATCTCTATTTCTTTTTTTTCTCTTTTAAAAGTAAATCATTTGTTTTTTTGTCTTAATAAGTGTAATGAAGTAGGTATAGAAACACCATTTTTCAGAGACCACCCTTTGGAAACAATTTTGAAGCTCATTTGTCAAGAAGAAATGGCTGGTTACAAGTTCCTGGGTGAAACAAACTGCATGATCTAGAACTTGTCGCTTTAACATGTCGGAGTCTTGATTTGCACAAATGTAAAAAGGAATATGGAAATAAGTCTATGTCAATCCAGGGTTGAAGATTCAATAATTATATGTATAAAAGTGTCTGACAATAGCTGGCTGATTGGGTTGAATCCTAGCTCTGTTGCTTTTAACTGTGTGACCTTGGTTAAATTGCTCAACCACGTTGTATTTTAATTTCCTTATTTGAGAGTAGGAATTAACAGTATTTACCTTATAGTGTTTTGTTGGGGCTAATATGAGTTAAAAGAGGTAAATTGCTTAGAAGATATTTAAGAAGTACTGTGCAACTGTTTGCCATTACTGTTATCCTTGTTGTCATTATTAGAGTCTCAGTGAAAGATATTCTTTTTTTTTTTTTTTTTTGCGGCGAACTCAAGAACACTGGAAAACAACAATACCACTGGTTTCTTAGATTTTTGCAAGGATCACAGCTGAAAAAACATCAAAGAAATGAAGGATTCTGAAAGCTCTGGTAAAAACACAAAGGATTCTTCGAGGCTTCTTTTCTCTTGTGAGTTAGGACAGTGCCATTTTGACTGAGTGTGGGAGCCCTTGTCAGCTGTCCTGGGAGGGTTAACTCACACCTAGGCGGGAACCTAATGCCATTAAGTCAGGGAGAGTAATGAAATTTCATTTAATTTGTCAGGAAGAAAGTGCTAATGTTAAAAGGCATTTAATAAAAAAGGGAGAGATTCTTTGAAAGGGAGTCCTTAAGTAATTACTTCAAGTGTCTTATGCCTACTCACCAGAATATTTACATTAGTGTCTTACGGTGCCAGTGTGTAATTAAATTAGTGCAGCATTTACAGTCCCTGTTTTTTTTTTTTTTTCTTTTAAGGAAATGTGATTTTATTAATATTCCTCCTTTAAAAAAGAGAGAAAAAATAACTTGATGTAATCAAATCAAATGTTAGCATATTTTTGTTTTTGAAAATTTCTTACTAAGAGAATTGCTGAGTTAAAGTTGTAGGTGTGTGCAAGTGTTGGGAAGAAGCGCTGATTCCAGGGCAGAGTGGCTGTGCTCCTTCCTCATCTCCACTCACAGAAATGCCATCTTTTATCTACTCAGAACTGACATGGAGATTCAGGTCAGCAGCCAGAGACTGTAAGCATATTGCAGTGGATATCCCTGCCTAGTCCGGATTCTTTTTGCAACTTGTCTGCGAGGCAAGGAGGGATACAGATGTGCGAGTGAGGGGAAGTCCGCAGGAAGCCGGGTGAGGCAGGCTCATCCCTCATCACTCCGTGCGCACAGAGCAGCTCAGGCTCTCTCACTGGCAATAGCAAGAGGAGTTAACTAACGTGCTGGGAGTAGGTGACGGCCCATGGGACCACGACTGAATGCATTTGTACCTCTACAGGCAAGTCACATTGAGGAAAATGATTCTTAAACATTTCTTTGGAAGTAACTGCTGCTGTTTTCCAGATTAATTTATGAACATCCTAATGAATGAGTCTGTGCACTGATATCATACAAATGTTTTCCTTTTATCAGGTCTGTCTTCCAAGGGGTGTGGGCAAGAGCATTGGCTGCTGATCGGAGACAAAATAAATAAGATATAGAAAATGAAGTATAGATTTATCTCATACAAGGGATTTGAATATTAAGAGAGGTCAGGTGATCCGAAAAGTTTGTAAATTATAAAGTGTTAGTAATTCTAGCTACTATTATAACTGTAGCTGGAGAGATCTTACTAAATTTCAAATCTGATTGTATCACTGTCCTTCTTATTATCATTCAATGGTTTTCCACAGCCTCAGTGAAAGCCTGAACTTTGCAGTAAACCATACATCACCTCTGCAAATTTCCAGAAGTTGCATCCTTCAGGAATCTGCTGTTTTTCAAAATATCAGAATTTAAGAATTCTCTTCAGAGGTCTTCAGAATATAGGAATTCTCTTATCTCTAGACCTTTGCACATGATTTTCCCTCTGTCTAGAGCTGAGCTGCCCAGTGCTTTAGCCACTAAGTTCTTGTGGCTATTTAAATTTAAATTTGAAAAAAATAAAAAATAAAATGAATGAACATCATTTAGTTCCTCTCATCCATTAGGTACGTTTCAAGCCCTCCATAGCTGTATGTGGCTGTGGCCGCCATATTGGAATGTGCAGTTATAGGCCATTCCTTTATTGCAGGGGTTTCATTAAACACCTCAGGTTTATAGCCACCTTTTCTACCTTCTGACTTCATCTTTAATTTTTCAGCTTAGCTATCACTTCCACAAGGAAGTCTTTTCTACCTCCATCTCATGCCTTCAATAAGAGTTGGGATGTCCTTTTTTAATATCCCACCCTATAAAAGTTGCCTATATGTTTATCTGAATTTTCTGATCTAAGATGAGGCCGATTCTCTGATCAGCTCATGAGGTCAGAGTCTTGTCTTCTGAATCGATCAGCATTATATTGTGCACTTGGAAAGCAAATAATAGTGAAACCATAATAGAGTGTTTATGAGGCACTATTCTAAGCACTTAATATGTATGGTCTTACTGAATACATAAGTAAGTACTATTTATCTCCTTTAGTACATAACTGGCACTATTGTTATTCCAATATTGCAAACAAGGAATCTGAGGCACAGAGAGATTAAATCACTTACAGACACCCAGAGAGAGATGGGAGGGTGGGGCTAGGCAGCTGAGGTCAACTTAGGCTCTGAACCTCCATGTCCTTGGCGTTCAAACAATTTTTGTTGAACAAATGTAGGAGTACCTATGAATAGGCAATAAAATAGACAGTAGTCACTCTTTTCTAACATCACTGTTTTATTAATTGTACTGATTTTCCCACCAGCCTGACTGTATAAAGTATAATTTTCTTTTAATAAGTGTTTTATGCTTTCTCCTTCAATCCTCAACTGTAGGGTGAATAAAGAAGGTGTATTATACTCCCTCTACAAGTAAGAATCCTGATGTCTAGAGAGGGTAAGCAAGATAAAAGGCTAGTGGGCTGATACTATAAACTCAAAGTAAGACACAGCCTTGGCAACTATTCAAATGACATGATGCATATGGGCAATGAATCCAAGTCATCAACTTTGATTTTCTTTGGCATTAATGTCTTAGTTTTCTCACTGTTCAAGTCATATTAATTGGCAATATCATTTCTTTCTCATAACTGCATGTGTTGCTAATGTTATTTGTTAGAATGAAATAACTAGACATTGTTTTCAACAAATTAACATGTCTATAAATAGGTCCCCAATCAGACATTAAGCCTCATGACTATTGTATCAGTACAGCTATTAGTAAATCAATAATGTGGTTTTGCCCATAGACTGTTTTTAGTATTTCAGATTGAATGTTGATCCCACAAAGAAAGAGACTTCTTTAAGGCAAATTTATTTAATACAAAATTTTGGTTTAAGTGAGATTCTCATTACGGCTGAAGCTTAAGACTGTATCTTTCTGCAGGGTCTAAATACATTAGTAAATATGAAAATGGAGGGTTAACTGAATCTCTGTGGGACTATATTCCATTTTCTTGGAAAATCAAAGCATCAACATGGATGTGTTGGTGTTCTGGATTTGGTATACTCAAAGTAATAGCTACCTGATGCTTTGAGGACTTAATATTGAGCAAGTGATAGTCTATGACCTTCACCTATATTGACCCCTGTATTCTTGGCAAGAAATCTATAAGGTTATTATCTTTTATATGCAGATGAGAAAGCTGAGGCATAGTGCTATAATAATGTCACCAAATCATACTGCCAGGGAGTGACTGACTGTGATTTGAACTTATATAATCTAGTTTCAGAGCCCATTTTCTTAACCACTATTCTTTACTGCCTCCCTACCAACAGGTTCAAACACACATGCATAAATATATACAGAGTTCTAGAATAGTTTTTCTTAAAAAATGAGAATTATAAAGAACTTTCTGTGTTTTATTGGAGGGTGCCATCTAAAAGGAAAATGCCATTTGGATTGTCAACGCAGATTTAAAAAGAGAAAAACTGCTAAATAGAAAACTATAAGAAGAGATTTCTGGTATAATTGAGCTCTTCAATTTGATTGAGGAATTTAGCTAGTTAGATAAGACTATCAGTTAGATAAAGAAGACTATCAAGGAACAAATATTTTATAATCTATTGTTTACTTTTATTTTCTTACTTTTCAGTATAGTATCACTTTTGTCCAATGGTAGCAAAAAGCTTCTGTTGGTTTTTAGATAATTTTTCTAAGTCAGTGACACTTAATAGTGCATATTGGTTGGGTGCGGTGACTCATGCCTATAATCCCAGCAGTTTGGGAGGCTGAGATGGGCGGATCACAAGGTCAGGAGATTAAGACTAGCCTGGCTAACACAGTGAAACCCCATCTCTATTAAAAATACAAAAAATTAGCCGGGCATGGTGGCTGTAGTCCCAGCTATTTGGGAGGCTGAGGCAGGAGAATCGCTTGAACCCGGGAGGCAGGGGTTGCAGTGAGCTGAGATCGCGCCACTGCACTCCAGCCTGGGTGACTGAGTGAGACTCTGTCTCACAAAAAAAAAAAAAAAAAAAAAAAGAGGAAAAGAAAAAAATGCATATTCGTCTTTAAATAACCTTGTCTGGCTGCTATCTAATATTGGTCCATATAAAGCTAAATGTATCTCCTCTTTTTCCAAACCCAAAGGATAGAAAAAGTAAAACTAAGGTAGCTTAAAAATACATTCACAGTTCTTTATTAGCAAGCGCTTCAGTCAAAAACCCAGGTGTAATTTTTCTCCTAATCACAAAGTGTCACTAATGACATTTTGCAAGTATATTGACTGTATTTTCTTGAGAGCTGTTTATAAGTGGATACAGTGGTTCATCCTGGTGTTTGGCCACCTTCCTTACTTAGCAGGATTGACTGGAGATCTGATCTGCCCAGGTCTGCTGCAATCTGTCCTTTAGAAGAGAGGGAATCAGAAAACCCGGACACTACCAAAAATGTCAATTCAAGTGAAAAGAAAACACGTCCTGGCTTTTGAAGACCCTGAAGTAGCTGAAAAAAGATGATGGGTGTTTTTGACTCTAAAGCTCATTCTAAGGCAGGGAAGAAAAAAAAAACCAGCAAATCACTTTGCTTTTCCAAAGAATTTTTTTGAGAAATGTGGCATTCCACAGAAGAACACAAAACAGCTAAAGCTTTTAGATGGAATTAAAACAATTGCTGACATTATGTAGAGCTAAACTACAGGCAAAGAAAACATTGAATGACCCAAAATCATGTATGTGGCATTAAAAAATATATATATTGAAATGGGGAAAACAGATTCAGAAGAAATGATTTGTAAGGATGTGGTTAAAACTATTTATATACTGAGTTCTATTTGTTTTACAGCTAGTGGTGCACGGACAGCATGAAAGGTTATCTTTGACAAGGTTTTAGCTATTATTTTCTTCCAGTGAAATGGTATTTCTTGAGAAAAAAAAGGTCTTTGGAACAAAATAACAATAAATCCTGATTTAGATACATAAACCTGCCATTGATATCACATAATATCAGTGTTCTTTCTCACTCGATACAGGCGTTTTAAAGATAAATGGTAAAACTGAACTGGAAATCCATCTGGCCGGCTGCCTGCTCTAATGAATAACCCCACTTTGGCTCGTGCAATGTAAGCAGAAAGTTCTCTCCCGGCCTCTTTCGTCTGTCATGAATCTACAAGACAGCCGACATAATATCTGGGCGACAACGGTGCGCTAACAGTGCAGTGACTTCCATTTTCTTTGCTTTCTATTGATTTTCACTTAATAACTGGCGAAATACTAAACGTCCTCCCTGAGTACCTAATAAATCCTGCCTGAGCTTTTTATTGAGGAGAATTTAATAAAAACAACCATTGCGGCTGAGGGATTTTTCTTCTGGACAGAACATAGGGGTAGGGGACAGCGAGGTTGGGGCAAAAGGAAGCCATTTGATTTTTTTTTTTTTTTTCAAACAGGACTTCTTCCCTTTGGAAAGCAGTGTGGTGGCAGTGTCACAGGCATCCTGTGTGTTTGCAGCAGGTTCCTTCCAGAAGCAGCTGTAAGTGCCACCTCCAGGCCATCTGGCCAGTGTGAGGAAAAGAGGCTGCAAGGGCTTGGCAAAAAACAACTTTCTGCTCCTCTGGTATCCCCTGATAACTGATTTCAAGTTATGGGCAAGGACTTCCTTATCGCTATCAGTGGCTGTCAAAAATTTATAAGCATATTCATTTCCCTATTCAACTTAATTGGTATTTTGGATTTGACACTAGAAAAGCAAGTTTGACTTGCCTGTTGGAGTCCAAGGATACCTCCAACAGAATTCTAGACAATAAAAGAAAGGGTAAGTGTCTGAGGGGAGGGATACTTAGAAGTTATTCCATTTAATGCTAATTTGAGCCTTCCAAATTCATTTTGGGGCAATCAAAGAGCAAGAGGTCTATGCATGGCTTTTTAAAACACAAAGTTTTAACTTTGTTTAACTGTGCATAAGCTTCTAGAACAATTTCTGTTGTTGATGCTTTAAAAAAATCTTTTTCTTTTCTGTGATGTGATCTTTTAAACTCATAGCACAACTTATGGCTCCCTCTACTTCCTATATTTTAATTGATCTTGAGGTTATTTTCAAGTCACTGGACTTAATGAACAAATATTTTAGAATTTCTTCCTTTACATACACTCATTCCTGTCTCAATAAAATGTCTAATCAAGAATACACATGTGTAGAATATAAAAAATAGAAGTACATACCCTTAAAGTGAAGTTAGTTGTTTCTGTGATTTTATAAAATCCATGGACCTCAAGTTTGAGTATCATTGTTATAAAAAACACAGTCACTCAAGCCATACATGACACAATTACTCATTAACTGGGCAGCTTTTCCTACAGAACATGGGAATATGGGGACAGAGGGGTCATGTGATAATGATGCAGGCTTCATGTCATGGACCAGTATTGAAATCCTAGCTTTTCCTCCTCTGAAGTTGGGTTACTTTGTCCATGAAATGGGGATATTCTTGCCAAACTGGCATGATTGACATCATCTCACCAAAATCTCAACAAGCATATGGGTACCCAACAGATGTTGTTGATTTATTTTCACTGGAGTACTTCGATAATGAGAAGTAGTTAATCAACTGGGTTAGGGTTTGAAATTGACCAAATCTCAGAAATCACCCTGATGCCACTTAACTCTTCTCTGCCTCAGTTCCCTTATCTCTAAAATGGAGCTAATATCAAAGTTTTTGAAACTATGAAAAGAATCAATGCACATTAAGTCCTTAAGAGAGTTCCTGATGTAAATTGTGGACCTGGGGTGACAACGGTGTGTCAGTGTAGGCTTATAAATTGTAACAAGGGGGAGAGGGCTGGGTGGAGCAGGGGAGGTGGGGCAGCAGTCAGGGGGCAGGGGCTGTATGAGAAATCTCTGTACCTTCTACTCAATTTTGTTGTGAACCTAAAACTGTTCTAAAAGAAATTAAGTCTGTTTTGAAAAGTTTCCCTGCACATAGAAATACTTCAAAAATGTTGGCTCTTATGTTTTACAAATAGTGCTCAAAAATAACTGAAAGCAATTTGTAAATTTTTACAAAGAAGAACTTGACCGTTATGTCATTCTGATGATGGGGCTTTCATTTAATTTAGATAGCAATGCCTTTTTGTTAACTTCGATTTTTCTTTTTGAGTATTATATCGTTTCTGTGCCCAATTCTTGCTGAAAGGGGAAATGGAAGTAAAAACCTTTAATATTTTCCTTTTTTCGATCATTTGATTTCTTCTCCTTTTCAGAGCAGTCTTTTTTATATTCTTGTGAAACCTCATCTGTTCTTCCCTGGGCAAAATGTGTTGTTTTCATTATGTTAGATAGGCTAACACTGGAGAAAATTCAGCAGCTCACAGTGCATATCCCCAGGTTGGAATGTGGGGATGGACAGTTCAGACGTGGAACTCTCAGGTATTTGCCGGACTGGTCTGTGTTAAGACCTTTCATCGGTTCACATAAAGGTGTATTGCTATTCAGATAATGTCTTCCCCTGCTCAACAAAAGGTTGTTGTACTGAGCTGTGATTGTGACAAATGATTTACTATTAGGAACATTCTGTAATTATTGTTCGGTGGGACCGCAGACCGATACATCATTAACATGATAGACGGCCTTTTATATCAGCAAAAATAACTAAATTAATAAAAATGGCTTCATTCCAATCCCTGTCAGAAAGCCAATACTCAGAACAATCAAGTAGCAGTGATACCTGAGAAAGCCATAGTTTATATCCCCCAACAAATCAGGTTTTATGCATAAGCAATAAAATATTTGTATATATAATCTCTGTAATATGGATCTGTATATTATAAGAGATTTTATGGAGATCAGATCTAAACAAAAATATAAGATATATAAATATTTTCTTCCAAATGATTCCAAATTTTATGCAATTGGATTGCAGTTTTAGAATATTAGAATTTGCCTTTGACATCTTTTCTTTCAAGATGTCTTAAGCATGGATAAACATTTTAATGTAGATTCTACAGACTAAAGTTTCTTTTTTCCTTTCTCTTATTTTCTTCTCTTTTTCCTTTCTCCCTTCCTTCCATACTTGCTTTCCTTCTTTCTTCTTTCTTTCAATCCTTTCCTCCTTTCTTTCTTTTCATCAACAAACCCCTAATTTATGCTTTAAATCCTTAGCCTCACATTTCTGACATTTCTACTCAGAATGAGAGGAAAGAAAGATCTATTCTGAGTACTCTGTTGAAATAGACTTATAGAAACGAAATGCAGGCTACAGGCATTCATACAAAACCTTTGAGGTCCTCCTAAGTAGAAATCACAATTACATTTCTAGGTTTTTTTGCACTTTAGTACTGAAAATAAATTTCAATTAAAAAAATGGACCATTATAATAATGGAGACCTGCATGGAAATCTAAGACTAGGAACTCTCAAGAAATCAGAGAAGGGATAAAACGGAACTCAACTGTTTTCTATTATTTCTTCCGTACTTACTTTCTCTCTTTCAGTATATTTTTATCCACAATCTCATATCCAAAACTCTTGGGATGAGATGTGTCCTGTAATTCAGAACTATTAGGAGTTTGGAAAATATCTTGGCCACAAAGCCCAATACTATCTGCTATCACCAGGGGGCCTAGGGTGGCATCCATTAATATGCATGCAGTGGCACATATGAATACACACTAACTGGGATAAATAAAGACTGCATCATCCACATAGGTGTGGGTCACGTTTTGCTACAAATGAAATCAATTTAGGTCAAAAATAAATGTGTAGAGACTTTTAGATTAAGGAATTGCTACTGAACTGTTCAAACCAACTCTAAGAATCCTGTTAATTTAAATATAATCTAAATTCACCTTGAATCCATTCATTTGAACATTTTTTTTAAAGACTTTATTTTTTTTAGAGCAGTTTTAGTCTTACAGTAAAATTGAGAGGAAGGAACAGAGATTTCCCATATACTTTTTAATTTTTATTTTGAGACAGGGTCTCGCTCTGTCACCCAGTCTGGAGTGCACTGGCACAATCTCGGCTTACTCTAACCTCCGCGTTCCAGGTTCAAGTAATTCTCCTGCCTCAGCCGCCTGAGTAGCTGGGATTACAGGTGTGAACCACCACACCCAGCTGATTTTTGTAGTTTTAGTAGAGACAGGGTTTCACCACATTGGCCAGGCTGGTCTCGAACTCCTGACCTCAGGTAATCCATCCATCTTGGCCTCCCAAAGTGCTGGGATTACAGGCATGAGCCACCACGCTGGGCCTCATATACCCTCACATTCTTACATGTAGTGCCTTCCTCCCATCTTCCACCAGACAGGTGCCTTTGTTACAACTGATGAACCTGCAGTGACACATCATCACCACCCGAAGTTCACAGTTTATGTTAGTGTTCATTCTTGGTGTACTTTCTGTGGATATTCCATTTCATTATACATTTGTCCTTTTGCACATTCTGACAGGGTTGTTCCACTCTTTGTTGTTGTTGTTGTTGTTGTTGTTGTTTTTAATAAGAGACAGGTGTCTTGCCATGTTGCTCAAGCTAGTCTGGAACCCCTGGGCTCAAGCCATCCTCCTGCCTCAGCCTCCCAAAGTGCGGGTATTACAGGTGTGAGCCACCATACCTGGCTTTTTCCACTCTTTGCAGGAGCTTGAAAATAATAGAAATCACCACTTAATAGATACTCAATAAATACACTTTATTGGTTGAGTAACTGGTATTGTAACATCGTAGCTTTTTAGAAATGTGCTCCTGTGACTTCATACCTCTACAGAAGTTGGAAGGATCTAAATGCTTCAACCTCTGATAAACTTTATTCACTGATAAATTTATTCTCAGAAATGTTCATACTTTGTGGAAAAGGTATAAAAATAGTCAATAATTGTCTACATAGTAGATATTTTATTAAGTAAAGACATTATTTTCAAAGCCAGATTTCTATCTAAAATGATTTTGAAAAATGTTATCATAGCTCAGTTCTTCCAATGCCATTGGCATAAATGAAATCAGTGTCAGTGGCTGGCTATAAATGAAAGAGTTGTACAGAATTGTAGCTCAAAGATGCTGAGATGATATGAAAAGTCATTTTAATTCTGAAACTAAAGAAAGGAAGAGTATTGTGCAAGGTGAGGGGAGGCATGCAGGTAAGGGATCCGGTGCAACCTTTCCTGGGTAGTCAGTGAGAGAATCATGCAATTGTTTTCATGGCTAAAGCTTGATTGAGACCTATTTTAAAACTCGTCTTTTCTGCTTTGGCCTTCTCTTAAAGGAAGACAAATGCCCTTGAAAAGGAGTCTTAAAAGTATGATTCACGGACTTGGGAAGAATTACAGGATGCAGACAGCCTAGAGTGGTGCCTCCTCCCCCCAAAGGAGTTCACATTTCCTTCCTCTTAATCTGAGTGAACCATTAAAAAGTTAGTCAGTTCCCTGGAGGCTCTTCCCAAGGAATCTCCTAAAAGGAAATACCCTGCACTGGAAAGGTAATTTACCTAGACAGGATTTACAAAGCTAAGTTCCAGTTCAGAGATAACCAGTGACTTTATATGGGCTGGTGTATTGCTCTTTTTAAGGATTCTCCCCTGAAGTTAGTTAACAAATCAAAAAGGTAGGCAGAAGAACATCAAGAAAGAACACACTACCCTTGCACATTTTATTTATTTATTTTTATATGCAATTAAGTCCTCAAACGGATAGTTTCACTACTGTTGTAATACCAAACTGTAAATATGCAATACATTGATTTTTTTTCCCCTGAAAAATAGGCTCGTATTCAAACCAGAAACATTTTGTGTTCTATTCTGAGAATGTTTTTAATTATTTTAGCTAGTGGGAAAACTTTTCTTTGGGATAGGGATGTGGGAGGGGAACAAAAATCTGTGCTCTGGACCTTAGGGAGTGCTGCGGTAATTCAGTTTCTGAGGTCTTCAGGAAGCCGGGCTTAGGAGTTGATTCCCTTTTATGGCTAAATAACTCTTATGAATTTGTCTTTTCAAAGTCCACTGGAAAGTGGAAAGAGGAGCATGATTACAGAAAGCTGCAGCTGTGAATATTTGCAAAACAGCTTGGTTTCCCATCTCTGTCAATTCCCTCTCCCCTGCCCCCCCACCTCCAGCAACTAACATCTTAGCATCTTATGCAGTAATATGATAGAACTGTCACGAATGAATGAGGACTTTAGGCCGTATTAATTCCCATCAACAAACTAATGTCTAAAGTTTTGTAGGCTACAGATAAGAAGTTGACCACTGCATTACATTTATCAATAATTTTTGCATTTTCTAGGGTTAGGTTCATGGAAGGAATTTTTTTCCTGATGGTCGTGAGAACGCTGTCAAGATTTTGTTGCTCAAATATGATCAGAATACGCATTTGTCGTTTGCACGCTTTTTCCTGGAAGGAAATGGAGAGGAACTGCAAACATGGAGAAACGTAGAAAAATCCAAATGCTGGAGTTGGAGTTGGCTTATATAGGGAAGCCTCTGCATATTGAAACAAATCAGGGAGACTGGGTCAGGCCAGGCAAGAGAGGACAGCACATTCTCATCTTTTACTTCTTCTGAAATTGGAAGTACAGGATTCTGAAATTCTGGTAGATTAGACGAGAACAACAAGCATCTTATTGCCTCAAGGAACTTAATGTTTTGCAGCCACAGGACAGGATTCCGATACCATACTTTATTAACACAAACTAAAGTCAAGAAAGAAAGAAGTTTTGAGAATGCCTGGATTTGTATGTTTTCAATAAATAATACAACTCTTACTGTGTGAAATGAAAGGCAGATCGTGAGAAAATGTATGATTCTATTTATAGTCAAATTTAAATTATCTGATTATAGGACAAAATTAGGAGAGACTTTAAACCTGTCCTTTTAGTGCCTAATTTGCCACTAAAAATAGTAAAACTACTCACATTTGATAAGCAATCTGTCTTGTTGTTTCTTGTCCTATGAACTATGAAAAAGAGCTAAGAAAAATTCCCTTCTTTCTTTTTTCTTTTCATAAAACTCAATCCAGGGCCTGCATATTATATTCACATCTTTCTTGTGTGCTTCCTTTTGTATGTTTTGGCCACACTGGTGGAATTTTCTATGATAAGAGGACCACCAATCCAGTATGCGTGGTGTGGGGTTGGCCCGTTGAGTGGGCCTCACTGGGCCTCCGGGGAAGAGGGCCAGGAATTCACAGGGCTTGATTACCACCAGGACTTTTTCTGCTTTTAAGTTAACTATGTTCTTCCTGGTAAATCAACGCCTCGACTTTGGAGATTTAACATCAGCTCTGTGATTGAGCAGAAACTCTGAAAAGAAGATGTCCCAGCAATGCCTACCTGACCTTTCTCCAAGCTTGTTATAAGGAAAATAAGTAGGTGTCCCGAGAAAGGGAGTCATTGGATGTGGAACTACCAGGGGGACTTAAATATTATTAAACTAGCTTCCATGGTGACATATGTAAACAAAAGTAAAAGTGTCTTTATACATACAAGATAAACATCATTTAGCTTTTCATTGTGTGTCCCTAACAGTTGCATCTGCCTGCTGTGCATATTTTCTTTTTAAAAAAGCATAAAATTAAATTTACCAGGACTCATCCAATTGTGATTTCTCTATTTACTTCCTATGATCTAACACAATCTGGTAAATATTTATGGGACACATATATCATTAAAGTGACTGGGTTATATGTTGGTGAAATGACGATAGAGTAGTTAAAACTGGAGACTGGTCAAATGGCTCTGTTAGTATTCAAATTTTCTGTTCTTAATATGGTTGTTAGTATTTTGTTTTTGACAGGTTTGGTTTTATTACTGTGACCAATTGTTTATCTCTCCTTGTATCCATGGCCTGTGATGTGTGATTTTCACATGTGACTTAAGGAGGTAAGTATATGAACTTGTCCCTTGACTTAGGGTTAACGATATGACTTGCTGTGGCCAAAAGAATAAGGTGGAAGTGGCAGCACGTCCTAAGATGCATTGCATGGTGTTGCTTTCTTTCTTATAATTGTGCTTAGCCATGAGAGCATACCTGGGCAGCACCATTTGTCCCTAGGGGAAGATGAAGATCATAGAGAACACGATCAGCTGAGCCATCCCAGCCAAGCTTAGCTGTGATCAACTATCTCCCAACTGATCTCCAGATGCATGAGTGATCATAAGCCCTAGCTATCTAAAGCCACTGCCTTTTGTAATGGTTATATAGCAGTCACAATTAGATGTATTCTTCCATTCATTTATTAATTTTCAAACATCAGTTGGACACTTCCTAAGCCCCAAGTTCTGTGGCAGAGACCTGAGATACAGTGCAAATTTCCAGGGAAAACAGAAAAATGGAGCAGTAAATAAAATAGATGCGCAAAGTGCTGAGACAAAAGTGTGCCTTGGGTATACTATGGTGAATCCTTAATAGGATGGTATAAGAGGCATTCTGGAAGAGGGTTAATGCCACGCGAAATTTGAAAGAGTGAATAGGGATTCAGAAGGCACTGACATTGGATTTTGAAGAGAAAAAGAGTAGAAGGGCATTCTAGGCAGAGAAAGCACATAGCATTTGCAGATACCCTCATGCTGAGAAGGATCCTGGTACTTTGAGGCCACAGTAAGGAGTCTGACACAAGGAGGAACCATGCTTTGCATTTTTTTTTTTTTTTAATTCAACATGGTACTTAACATAGCCGAGTCAAGTATGGTTAAGAGATGGCTTGACAGTACTATTGGGCACTGTCTTAAGTGGAAACTAGAGACAATGTCTAAGAAAAGTCACCTTAGAGGTACCCAGCATCCTATGTGAATTCAGACCTAACTGCTTGAGAATGTCAAACTAAGGCAGGAAGCCTTTTGATTATTTGTGGTGTTTTTCTCTTCACTTCCTGCTTTGATCCTATAGCACAGGAACTAAAGTATTCTAAGGGAAACTACTTCCTTGGTATTTTTGGCGTGCCTCTTACCAGGAAATTGGTGGAAGTGTCAGGGGTACTCTTTTCAAGAGATTTCCACTTAAACCAAGGGTGGGGGTGGGGGGTGCATCCACTCCCTAACCATTTAAGGCTTTAATCTTTTGTGGTTTGCATATTTTCTCCATCATAAAACTTCGTTGAGAAACAGTTAGGAAGTCCTTGAAGGTCCTATCATCACTTTATCTTAGCTGCCAAATTATAACTCTGCCATTTATATGAAACTATTAAGTAGAGAGATCTAAAACATAAGTATGTTCCAATTGGAAAGAGGTTCTAAGGTAGATCACCTGGCGGTTTTCCCCTCATTTACCAAGTTGGAAGAAACTGCCCTAAGCGAAAAAAAGATATATTGGTTCAAGGTCCCATTAATTATGGACAAAAATGGAACTATACCCCTGGTTCCCAAGCTGGGGTGCTTAGCACCACCCTGCTCATGGATTCTTGACTTTTTATGCAGCACACATTAAACCTAAACCATGGACAAAACTTAAATAGAGAAAAAAAAAAAAAGTGTTTCAAGTGTCTTAAAGCAAGAAATAACAAAAAAGAAAATGGCGATTGGAATCTTTAAGAACTGAAGGAATTTGCTTTTCAGGTATCAGGCTAGTTTTAGAATGGTAAAACAATTAATAAACTTAGCATGTAGGTGTATGAAGAAGGGAAAGATACGGAAGGGGAAGAAGAGGAAAGAAGACACTACATCTTTAAATTGAATTGAATGTTCTGTGACTTTAAATGAAAGCTCTTCTGTTGTTGGGCAAATAAATTTAAACCACTTAACATGGCAGAGAAGGTCAGGCAAGCTTATTATAGTGATCATAGCGTTACAGCTATTGCGATTGACCGCTGCTCTCTGGAATCACCAATAATCAGAGACCGCAAGCTGTGTTTGCAGAGAAAGGTCATCATTCATTTTTTTCAAAGCATTAATATCTTTTGTTTGTTTGGCTCAACATGAAACAGGAATCGATAGAGGTAATTCACAGAGCAATTAGCCCCTCATCTGTCAAACGGCATCTGGGTGTATTTAACAAAAAGACCTTTGGAAAGGTTTAAAAAGGAAGAAAGTGCCTGTACGATCAACAATTTATATTTTCTACATGACATGTTGTGTATGTATCTGTAAAAAGGGGGGCCTTGGGAGTAAGAAAATATACATAAAGCATGCTATAAATCTACACTTCAGTGTTAGGATGTTGCAGTGTAGAGACAGACCCTAAAAAGCTCTGATTACATCCTTGTCTTGTTCCCAGGAAGACAGCAAGCAAGTGGCATTTGGGGTCTTGTATCATGTTGGAACACAGCCGTAGTACATAGACTTCCTGAAAAAAAGACTTCCAGGTAAAAACATATTGTGGACACGGTAACAAATTGGAGAGGGTCAAGCATCAGGAACACATGTTCCCTTTTGGCTTCAAAGCCTGTGATATTTGTGCCGGGCTAGACTGCTTCCAAGACAGGTCACAGCCTTGCTGTGCCGCCCATCAGCTGGCTTGGGAATAAGTCATTGATGGAGACATCTTTCTCACTGCTCACCAGTGGCCACACCACTCTTGTATTAACCCTCTCTCTACATCTAATTTGCCAATATTGGAATGAAAAGCAAAATGCAAAATTAAGTTAAAAGACTTTTTGTACTCTCAAAAATGAACTATGATCTGGGTCTGTTTTTCTTTACTGAATTTCAAATGTGTGTACTATGGAATGAATGCAATACATATCAAATATGTGGACTTTAAAAAAAAATCAGCCTAGAGACTTGTCTACACATTTACACGAGTGCTGTTACTCTCAACAGGACCAGATGTATTTTTGAAATGTATTTTCTTTTCAATTCTGGCTTTTTTTCCTCTTTTTTTTTTTTTTTCTTTAACTTTTCTTTCTTTCTCTCCCCCTGCACTCCCACTCCAGCCTTCTGCCTTCCCTTTTATTTGAGTCTTCTCCCAGGCCGTAAAATGATGGCTAAAAATGAAGTCATAAGATATAAAAGAAAGTGACACAAGTTTTGCTTACCTTGTGACTTGTTTTTGGTTTTGAATTTAATTTTTTTTTTTCTTAATATCAGAGCATTCCAACAGTTCCTTATCCCTCTCTAGGGCTCTTTCTGGATAGCTGTCTCTTATCTGAAAATTATGTAATATAGTTAATTTAAAAAGCAAGCAGGCCAGGCACAGTGGCTCACGCCTGTAATCCCAGCACTTTGGGAGGCTGAGACAGGCAGATCACCTGAGGTCAGGAGTTCAAGATCAGCCTGGTCAACATGACGAAATCCTGTCTCCACTAAAAATACAAAAATTAGGCCGGGTGTAGTGACTCACACCTGTAATTCCAGCACTTTGGGAGGCTGAGGCGAGTGGATCACGAGGTCAGGAGATCAAGACCATCCTGGCTAACACGGTGAAACCCAGTCTCTACTAAAAATTTAAAAAAATTAGCTGGTCGTGGTGGTGGGCACCTGTAGTACCAGTTATTCAGTAGGCTGAGGGAGGAGAATGGTGTGAACCCAGGAGGCGGAGCTTGCAGTGCGCCGAGATTGCACCACTGCACTCCAGCCTGGGCGACAGAATGAGACTCCTTCTCAAAAAAAAAAAAAAAAAAATTACCCAGGCATGGTGGCACATGCCTGTAGTCACAGCTACTTGGCAGGCTGAGGCAGGAGAATCACTTGGGAGATGGAGGTTGCAGTGAGCCGAGATCACGCCACTGCACTCCAGCCTGGGCAACTGAGAGAGATTCTGTCTCAAAAAAAAAAAAAAGGCCAAAACAAACAAGCAATAACAACAGCAACAACAACAAAAAAGCAACTTTGAGTAGAGTCACACTGTGAAGAAAATATCGAAGCAAAAGACTGAAGAAAATCCTCAAGTAATGTTGTCTTAGAGTGGAGGGATTATGGAGGTTATTTTTGTTTCATTCCATTTCCCTATTTTCAAAATTTTCTTTTTTTCTTTCTTTTTTTTTTAGGTGAACTTTCACTGTTGTTGCCCAGGCTGGAGTACAATGGCACGTTATCGGCTCATCACAACCTCCACTTCCCGGGTTCAAGTGATTCTCCTGCCTCAGCCTCCCTAGCAGCTGGAATTACAGGCAAGTGCCATCACGCCCAGCTAATTTTGTATTTTTAGTAGAGATGGGGTTTCTCCATGTTTGTCAGGCTGGTCTGGAGCTCCCAACCTCAGGTAATCTGCCCACCTCAGCCTACCAAATTGCTGGGATTACAGGCATGAGCCACCATGTCCAGCCTCAAAATTTTCTATAATAAACATATTACTCTTTAATTGGAAAAAAAAACATTACTTAAAATTAATGCAGTAACACAAATAAGACAATCATGTTTTTGTACACGCATTGTATTTTATACTGACCCCAGATGACCACATTTTGACTTTTTGTAAACACTGCCAAGCATTCTATAGAATTCTGTAGACATCTTAATATAATTTTTCTGGGCAAAATTAAGATTAGTTCTTAGAGCCTTATGAAATTGTACACAGGATGTAAAACTGAAGTTGAGGAGAATAGCAAGAAGTATTATAGCTCATGGTAAATCTAATTTTCTGAAATTATGACATTCTGTTATAAGACAATTTCATTGTCAAATACATGGGTTCATCTTATTTTTCTGAACTTGGAATTTAATCCTGGAGACATTTTGACACAGTATTTTCTTCCTTCCAACTTTTTTTTTTTTTTTCCTGTTTATGTGAGCTGTATTAGAAGCTTCCATACATTCACTAAATGGCTTCCTTTAATTAGATGGATTCTCTATAACCCACTAACACTGGCTAATAATTATTTTCCAGACTTCCAGTTACTAAAGCAGTCAGCAGTTGCCCAGGCTCTATTTTGCTTTCATGAAAATGCTATAATATACTTCAACAACAGTCCAAATCATCCCACCTTCCAAGCGGTTATTCACAAGCAGGGGTCATTATTTCCTTGTTAGACTGTCTTAGGGGTGGGTCCGGTTTCTACGGGCTTTGCACATTCTTCTGATTTGTAAATCAAACCTGAGTTACAAAGATGGACTGCCACCTCCTCCGGGCTCTGCTTAGTGTCACAGGGGTACAGTTCATCAGACAAACACCTCATAAGCATCAGTTCTGGCTGCCTTCCAGGGAAAACCATGTCATGCCATTGAATAACACTTAGGACCCAATCTTTCATCCTCCTCCTCCATAACTAAATAAATTGGGTAAAGGTCTTGCCCTGTCTCAAGATAACAAGAAGTTTAAAGAACTTACTAGTGTTTCATGTTGCAGACACTGTGCTTTAGAGGAGTGAACAAAAACAAGATGGCGGCTTCCCTGAAGTTCAAAGGCAGTTCTGATAGCAAATGAATACTGACAATCCTTCGTGTTTCCCTCATGGGCACAAATAGTCCTGCTGAAAACAGGAAGGGGATTTGGATTGAGGGCTGAAAGAAAATGAGCATAGACTTTTCTATCGCTATCCTGCTCAGAACCTCATTATACAGAGCAGGGGTCAGCAAACTTTTTCCGTAAAAGACCAGAGGGTAAATCTTTTATCCTTTGTGGGCTATACCACTTTCTTCACATCCACTCAACTCCGCTGTTCTGGTGTGACAAAGGAGCCACTGACAATCCATAAACAAAAATAAGTGTTGACCAGGTTGTAAGACAACTTTGAAATATGAATTTCATATAATTTTCATGTGTCACAAAATAATATTCTTAAGATTTTTTTTTTTTTTAACCAGACGTTTCCAAGTGTAAAACTCATTCTCGGCTCACAGGCAATACCAAAGCAGCCATGGGCTGAATTTGCTTCTCCGGTCACAGTTTGCTCACTCTCGCTCTAGAATTCAGAAGTTCAAGTTCACGCGTGTGAATCAGATTTTACAGAACCAAGGGCCCTTCTTGGCTCTCTCTCAGTGTAGTGACAGCTGCTGTTACCATGTAACTATCATCTCATGTGAATAAAGGTGTTTTTCTTTCATTTGAATCTTATCTTTTGTTATTTGAGAAAAGGCTCATTAAACTTTTTAAACTCATTGAATTTAGAAGAGAGTCTTAATTATGTGTGACTCAGGCATTGGAGGAGAATATGCATAACCAGACCAAATTAAATTTTTTTTCAGGTAAAATCCAAGATAGTCTAAAAAGGCAATAGAACTTTAAATGATTGTTTATTCAGGCAATGAATATATAAATAATTGGTAAATGGTTTTAAAAACTGGTGACAAAAGAAAACGTTCCCTTTCTAATGCAAGTTGGAATAAATCAGAGTACAAACTCTACATTTATGTGTGTATATATTTTATATAATAGAAAGATATGAATTAAAATATTAACAACATTTATGGAGATGGTGGAATTACTTCTTTGTGCTGTTTTCCTACTTTTTAAATATTTTGCAATATGGTTACTGCTTGTATTTAGGGGGAAAAAAAACAACTAATGTTACAAGAATATCTTTTGCTCCCAATTTTTAAAAGTGTTTTCATGAAGCAACCTATGCCTCTGTAGCAATCTTGGACAAGGGATCATGAAATAATCTGCATGATTCATTGACCGCTGGAAGGCTTTGTGATAGCATTGAAGATAACCTTCTGTGAGCTCATAAAAATAATTACCTGAAAGTTGTACAAATTCAGCATTTTTATGACACGCAAATAAAGAAAAGGAAGGAAGAACGTGAGATAACACAAGTAAGATCTCATAAAAGGGACAGCAATAACTATATGTAAAAAAAGAAATAATGGATGTTACTAAGTTCTGTAAAATGTTGGCAGGTCAATAGAATTAAATGAGAAAGAGCCAACAAACCTCCCTCTTTTGCTATGCAAATGATGAACAAAGCACCAATTTCTCTCTGGCATGAAAATCTTATTTATATTTATGACCAAAGGTGTTTTTTAAAAGCTTGCCTTCATCTTCATTTGTAAGTTTCTTAAAAAATTGGCTGAAGCCAAACAATGAAACTTTCATTCATGAGAACAATGTAACAACAAAAAAAATTCTTCTGTGCATTGTTTAGTGGGTTTTTTCTTTCAAATTTTTTAAAAAGCAGATCTCAACCCACAGCCTAACCCTTAATTCTTACCTACGTATTTATTCCTAGTATATTCTAGACACCACCAGGAAGGGATACATGTGATAGTTTATGTTTTTCTTAATTTAAAGAAAAAGATCTTGAAAGAAGCTATTAGAAAAAAAGGTTATATTAAAGATATATTGCTAAGTGTCTAGTTTTAAAAGATATCAAAATATATTTATTTATGTGGTTCACCAGTTCAAGATAAGCAAGTGTATGAGAATAAAAGAAATAGTGGCTTCTCAGAAGTAAAGTAATGACATTTTAGGCATTTGATACCTTTTTGCCTGAAAGCATCCAACTTGGTCATTAGATTTGGTGTGTCAATAATTTTAGAATGAGGACACTAATAGAAATACACCCGAGAGAGGCATTATTGGGTGTATCTTCCCTTCTCTCTCTTTCCCTGCTTCTATTCCATAGAAACCCAGTTTCCTAGTAATCTACTTGACTGACGGACTTGTAAGGGAGAAGAAATTAGAGCTGCAGGACCCGTCCACTTTGCTTCACCTTATCAAACATACTCACCAATTTATGTTCTTAGCACTTTTCCACAGTCTGACAAGAATCAGGACGATTCCAGGGCTTTTTGAGCAGTCCTGTCTCTTGGGATGGTGACCTTCTATCTTGATAATTCAGATCTAGTCACTGGTACCACACACAGGCCACTGATAGATTTTCAGCCTGCTCTAGGTGAATGAAGAGGGAACATGATTGCAGACTTCAGTTTTTACTGCTCTATATTCTGATTCAAAAATGTACTTTAATATTCAAAACTCATCTGCAAAAGATTCAACTCCCCATCATTAGCTGCTGATTAAAAGCTTATAATAAATGAAGGAGATGGATGATGTGCGCCTGTCTGTTTTAGTCGGGGACATACCAATAGACTCACTAAATTTATGAAGCTATGTATGAGCGCTAAGTGAGTTCTACAGAAAACGTTCTTAAAAATTGCAGACTTCATAATTTGGCAGAGAGAGTCATGGAAGACTTTGTAGAGGAACTAAAATGTGAGTCAGACCTTAAGGATGAGTAAATTTGGATGGGTACAGAGAAGGAGAGGCAAGAGAAAGTAATGAACCGTGTTAATGACTACTATTACATTGTATCTGAGGACCTCTGTGGGTTCTGCAAATGCTGTCCCATTCCATTCTCATCAGATGAGGAAGCTGAAACTCAAAGAATATACAGTTTTCCAAAGATTGTATAGCTAAGAAATATGGAAAGATAGACTGAAGCTCAGATTTACCTCATTCTGAAGCTTAGGTTCTTTTCAGTGCACTGAACTGTATCAGAATGTTTTTTAGAATGCAGACTGACAGGAGCAAGAGTGAGGAGGTGTGAATAAACACAAGTTTCAGGATGACAGAATTTCCTTCCTGGAAACAATGATTGGGATGAAACAGCGAAAAAAAATTTTTTTTCTAGGAAGAATTTCAAAATGAGATTCCACCTGCTTAAGCATTTCTCAAACCTGAATTATTTTCTGATTGTAAAAGTATTCCATGTTAATTGTAGAAAATTAGAAAACTATAGAATCACCAGCTATAGAATCAAACAGAACTGCTATTGTTAATGTTCTAGTGTATCATCTTCCAATCTTTTAATATTTTTTAAATATATCCATATTTAAGTATATACTAGTTTTACAAAATTAAAATTTTGGTTTTTTTTGTATTTTGATGTCTGAATTAGTAATATATCACCACCATACTCCATGTCTTCTATATTCTTTGGAAACATTTTAAATAAATATAGAATATTGCATCCTATAAGTTACCATAGTTTATTAAACTTCTATTATTGAATGTTGATGTTATTTCTAGTTTTTCTTAATTATAAATAATGTGTATTTTATCTTATAAATCATTTATCTCTGATTTTTCCTGAAAAAACAATTTTTTAAACAAAATTTCAGCTTGGCTTATTTCCCACTATACAGAAAATTTAAATCTAATTTAAATTGTGTGTTATCCTAGGAACTGAAGCTCAGGTCAGATTCCTGAGGGAATAAACCAATATCCCAGCAGAGGCTTGACCCAATTATTGTCATCACTTTAGAAAGTTAAACTCTTCCATATCAGAGAGAGGAGTGGAGGGAGAGAGGTTGAAGGAGAAATTGAGGAAGAGGGGACAGAATAAGACAGAAAGAAATACTGGTTTTCTTCCTCAGGAATCAGATATCTGTTCTCCAGGTAGACAAATTTTATTTTATTTTATTTTATTTTTAAAAAGATCAGGCTCCATGGTGGTCCTGTGGGGAGGTAGAAAAGACTCTTTCTAGACTGTGTCCAAGTGGCTATTTTCTTTTTTAAAGCCTAGTAACATCACAGTGATGGATTTCTCCATTTGGAAGCATCATGCAGTGAAGGAAACCACCTGGGCTTAAATCCCAGTTACTCAGTTTCACAGCTCTGTGGCTTTAGACAAGGCTTTTAATTTCTCTCAATCTCAGCATCCACAGGGTAAGAAGGGATAGGAATGCCAACTAAAAATCTTTGGATCCTGACAATTAAATCAAATTACGTAGCATCAGGCAATCACAAACAACTAGCTCTTTCCTCCTTCGTTTCTTCTACCTTTCTGCTCACTGAGAGCAGGATTTTTTTTTTTCTCTTTTCTTTAGATTTCTTCATTGTAAAAAGCAGAGTTCATTCATTCCAAAAAAATTTAAATCTCTTGGCACCAAGAATTCAAAGCATGGTCCATGCCCTTACAGAAATTACAGTCTAGTGAAAACTACAGGAAAGCTAACATGAATGACAAGGTCAAGAGAGAGAGATGTTGATACAAAGTCATGTGTTCCCAAATAAAGGAGAGCCAAATTTATTGGAGAAAGGGGATCAGGGAAGTAACCCTTGATGAGATCTTACAAGATGAGCACTTGCTCGCCAAGCAGGGGAAGGAAGGTGAGCATTCTTGGCATGGGGTAGCTCTTACCCTGTGGTAGTGAGAAGAGGGTTAGTGGTCAGCAGAAGGGCATTTAACAGAAGCTAGAAGTTGTTAAGAAATGCCGCTTCCTCTACAGAACCCTTTCTGGTTCCTTATACAGGAAACCCTCTACTGCCTTAGCACTTTATTGCACCACATCTGTGGATTTCTTTGACATTTACTACTTCCTGCTTTGCATTGGAGATATTTGTGTACATATTTTACTTTCATTATACCACTAGAGAAACAAGAGACTGTTTTATCCTTTAATCCTGGTATTACCCATAGTACCTTCAACTTTATATATATATATATGTATATAAAGTTAAATATATATATATATATATTCCATTTATTTATTTTAAAATTTCCCAAAGTGTCCCCATTTTGGAGGGCACATTAGACACTTTGTCCCTCAGCCTTTGGGTTTAAACCCCCTTCAATCAATAAGCAAAATTTTATTTTACTTTTTTATTTTTTTAGAGACAGAGTCTCTCTTTGTCACCCATGCCGGAGAACAGTGGTGCAATCATAGCTCAAGGTAAGCTTGAACACTTGGAATCAAGTGATCCTCCTGTCTCAGCCTCCCAAGTAGAGTAATGAGGACTACATATAAGAACCATCATGCCCTGTTTCTATTATTTCCTTTTTTCAGAGATGACATCTTTCTACTTTGCCCAGGTTGGTCTTGATCCCCCTGGCCTACAGTGATACTCCTGCCTTGGCCTCTCAAAATGCTAGGATTACAGGGGTGAGCCATCATGCCATGCCTATATAGACCAGGCAGAGTGGCTCACCCCTGTAATTTTATATATAATTTACATATATAAATTTATATATATAATAAATTTTATTTATGAAATCACCCCTGTAATTTCTTAAGAAAGCCTATATGTTTCACATTCATTCCCTTCATTATAGTGGGGCTCTTGGTCTTTTTACTTAAAAAATTCATGTTGGGGAAGTTTACTTATGAACTTCATACTGGGGAATACTTTGATATGAACTTCATATTGAATACTTCTGAACTTCAATACGAACTTCATATTGAAATGCAACACATTCGTGTTACAACACATTGCATCCCAACCATTGGTAGGTATGTAACACTTCCTTCTTCATTCATGAAAACCATCTGAGCAGGTTTTGATCTTGCTATCAAAGAAATGGATTTCTCCTAATATCATAGATTTTTCGAGAATAGACAATTTACCCCCCATTCAATTTAGAGTTGCTTGGGCAGAGTCTATGATCTGACAAGGAACTCCAGGAGATTGTGATTTGCTAAGTTCCCAGCAGGGATGGAGAGTGGCTGGGGTCCTTCATGGTTGTGTGGCCAATTTAGGGACATTTTGTCCCTCAGCCTTTGGGTTTAACCCCCTTCAATCAATGGACTATAGTTGGCTTCAAGTCAAACCTGTCAAGGAGACTGTTAATATTCACCTCAACATCTTGGTTATTATGGGTAGTAATATAAGCAATACTATATTACAAGAATATCATTTATAACGGCTTACATTTATTGAACATTTACCATAGCCAGGCACTTTGTAAATACTTTGTCAATACTAACTAAATTAACACTCAAAGTAATTCAATCACTTGGTTACTATTAACATTCTCATTTAATAGATGATAAATTGGAGGAGAGAGAAATTAAGTATTTGTTACTTGCCCGCAGATCACACCTGGTAAGTGAGGGATTCTGAATTCAGACCAAAAACAATATTGCTGTGAAATCTGGGCATGTATTCTTTATGCCATTTCATTAATCCTTGAAATGACCCAGTCTGGAAGACATGGTTGCTCCCATTTTATAAACAAAGTGCAGAGAGTTTAAGTGACTTGCCCAAGTCCACACATTGAAAATTGATAGAACTAAGCCGGGTGCAGTGGCTCACACCTGTAATTCCAGCACTTTGAGAGGCCGAGGCAGATCACCTGAGGTCAGGAGTTTGAGACCAGCCTGGCCAGCATGGTGAAACCCAGTCTCTACTAAAAAAATACCAAAAATTAGCCAGGCGTGGTGGTGGGCACCTGTAATCCCAGCTACTCAGGAGACTGAGACAGGAGAATCACTTGAACCCAGTAGGTGGAGGTTGCAGTGAGCTGAGATTAGGCCGTTGCACTCCAGCCTGGGCAACAAGAGAGAAACCCTGTCTCAAAAAAATAATAATAATAAAATAAGAAAATTAAAGAAAATTGGTAGAACTAGGATTTAGAGCTCAATCTATCCAACTCTAAAGCCCAAGGATAGGACTCTAGGCTCCCAACTCCTGTTTAAGGTTTCAAAACCTTCTGGTTATAAGTGTATGGTATATGCCATGTACCTATGGGCATTATCAGGCGATAGTTTTCTAGGATGAGGGAGAAGTAAATAAGGTGGTATCCTAACACTAGTACTTTATTCATTGAGACCAACTGAAGCAAGATTTGGTGACTCTATGAATGAATTAATTTCAGGTTATTTGAGATATTAGGAACATTTCTTACTGATCCACTGCTCTGCAGTGAAAACCATAGTCACTTTACCATATTTAGTTATGGTCCACTCTTGAGGCTATGGTTTAGGGACAGAAGGGGTCAATACAGGTAAAATAACAAGAAGGAAATGTTCTAAAGGAGTACAGATCTAGCGCGCAGTAGGCAAGAGCATGATCTTCTTTTGGAATACTGAATTGATATAAGTCAAAGACTAGGGAAACCAAATATGACTTCATGTTCAGAACCAAGGTTGGTATGGGTGCCAGAGCCCACAGGCCAAGGCAATTAGACCCCTCCTTGGGTTTGGCAGGAGGTGGAGATATGGGTAGCTCCCGGTTATGACCTCAGGGTTTGTGTTCAATAGGAAATATGTGATAAATGAGTGTCAACGAATTGATACGAGCAAATTCATTACTTAGGGACTCCTAAGTGGACAGCTTCTTGTCTCATTATGATAGTAATCATGTTTATACTCCAGCAAATATCTTGGAGTTTTGAAAATGGCCTAACGAATTTGCTGACCACAGCAAACTTCTGCTAATTAACCTGAAGTATCTATCTCATGTTTCTTTTTACTTCAATTAAATGGTCATATATCACTTAACGTCAGGGGTATATTCTGAAAAACATGTCATTAGGCTATTTTGTCGAGGTGCAAACATCATAGGATGTCCTTACACAGACATAGATGGCATGACTGACTACACACCTAGGCTGTATGGTATGGCCTTTTGCTCCTAGGCTATAAACATGTACAGCACTATAGGCAATTGGAATACAATGGTAAGTATTTGTGTATCTAAACATATCTAAACACAGAAAAGGTACAGTAAAAATCTAGTCTTATAATCTTATATGACCACTGTTGTTTATGTAATCCATTGTTGACTGAAATGTTGTTATGCAGCCCATGACTGTATATGATAAAATTGTCAAGTTATCATTTTATTCCCTGAAGTACCAAAAGAGACTTAGCAGAATGCATAATGCAAGGTATAATTCCTTATCTATTTTGAGGATGAAACCAGTGATGTGTGTTTATTTATAGGTTGTTCTTACAATTGTCCCTCTTAAATGAAAACTGACAATTGGAAGGACCTGCAAGAAATGACAACGAGTGCTTCTAAATAAATAAGGTTGTATGGAAGCAAGGGGCTTTCCTCCCAAGTACATAACTGAAATTGACAAAGCAGTCACGCTTTGCTTTTTAACCATCAACAATTGGTTTTACAGCAAATAATCCCTCATCAACCTGATTATATATTCCTGTTGCTTATATTAAATTATTGAACAGTTCAGAAGGCAGTTATTTTGGTTAGATTGGCAGGTAGGGTAGTTAAACTCTTAAACCTGTAACTGGTTTATTGAAGAAGTTAAAATTGGATATGAAACAAAACAGGTTCTATTGTGTCGATTGTGATTTTATTTCATTTTCCAATCCTGACCTTCAACCGTGTTATGTCAGGATCCCGTTTCACATTAAAAAAAAAAAAAAAAAAAAAAAAAAAAAAATACCTTGACACTGTCCTATAGTGTCAAGTCCCTCACAGATATAAAACTTCATTTAGCCTGTTTTATTTATTTATTTATTTTGAGACGGAGTCTCACTCTGTCGCCCAGGCTGGAGTGCAGTGGCGTGTTCTTGGTTCACTGCAAGCTCCACCTCCCAGGTTCACACCATTCTCCAGCCTCAGCCTCCCCAGCAGCTGGGACTACAGGTGCACACTGCCACACCCAGCTAATTTTTTGTATTTTTAGTAGAGACGGGGTTTCATCGTGTTAGCCAGGATGGTCTTGATTTCCTGACCTCGTGATCCACCCTCTTCGGCCTCCTAGAGTGCTGGGATTACAGGCGTGAGCCACTGCGCCTGGCCCAATTTAGCCTATTTTGAAATTAACATCTCCTATTGATTTTAAATTTCTTGCACTCCTTTCCACCAACGACTTCTAGAACAGACTAGACCCTGGCTGCTTGGGTTCGAAAAGGGAGAAAAGAGTTTTCCTCTATCATCTCATTCTTCTCCCTGTTCTTGGTCAAGCTCTTCTGGCTCTCCTGATCTGACTGGGACCAGGAAGAATTGAAAGCATATTTGACTTCCCCTGTCCTTGAATGACCTTCTAGTGTTGAAGGGAGGATGTCAAGCATGAGAGAGAAAGAGGAAGGATTTATCTAAATTGCTAGGTCAGATTGGGGCAGAGTCTTTGGCTTCACTGATTCTCTTCAGCAACTATCACTCATGATGTAGCCTTTCTCCCTGAGTTGGTGTAGCTTAACCACCAGCACCTTTTTCTGAAGATCTACACATTCCTTTGACGTCTCCAGAAGGTTTTATCCCCCTCTAGATTAGCTTAGCAGCCTTCTGACCCATTTAATCTCCCCACTTTCTTAGGTGGAAACACAAGAACCACTGAGTCCTCTTTGCACATTCTGAGGGACAAGGAAACCACTGGGGGGTAAAGAGAAAAGATTCCTGCACCATCTTCCCAGGTACATTTCACACCACAGCTCCAGCAGCCTCACCCTCATAGGCTGATCTGATTGGCTTCCTAGTAGATTTCTTATGTCTCATGACCTCTTTTGACTAATCTTGGGCACAGTCTTAATGGACACTTCACTTAGAAACTCAAGTAGGCACGTGTCAAGTCATGCAAAATTCTCCCTCATCATGATCCTCTTCTCTGTCAAGGCGACACTAAAACGTGCTATAGCTTCTTGACTCCGGCAAGCACCTAGAGGGAGAGCAAGAAGTCAGTTTCCCTTTGTCAAAGGGGCCCCCAAGCTCTACATGCTATTTTCTTGAAGTCCCCATTCTGGCCCTCTGTTAACTTTGGAATGAACAGGAATTAGTCTCTTCCCATGAACATGCATTCCTCAAAGAGCTGAGATAGTTTCTTCACCATGATACCCTCTGTTGGTGGACCAGAAATAAGATATAAAGCTGAGAATGGGTGATCAATGGCCACAGATTTCCATTCACATCACTTGAGACAGACTGTAAGGTTCCAGTGATTCTTGTTTTTTGAAGGTTCTGATTGTTGATTTCAGGGAAATCTAAAATGTTAAGACTCACTATGCATATACAGGAGCTAACCAGGATGTGTTTTGTTTGCAGGGGCCAAATGGATACAATATCACTCCCATTTCTCCTTTCCACTGCATCATCTGTCATCTGAAAAGTGAATGCATTTAGAATCTCCAAAATCAGAATGTTGGTGCCAGAAGGGAGTTGCCAACAATCCTCCACCAATTAGTAGTAGAACTGGAACACTTTTCCTCCTTGTTTTAGCCTGAGTTCTTTCCAGTTGCAGTCATGCCTTTAACCACAATATCCATTTGTGATCTTGGATTTGTCTTGTTTCTAATATTTGAGGGACAGAGGCGGGGAAAGAAGCAAATGAGGTTACCAGAGCTGGTTTTGTTTTCAAGGGTCAAATGGGTACCATGTCACTTCTACTTCTTGTGCCCACTCCATCCCTACTTCCGGAAAAGCCAGTGTATTTTCTCCTTCTTCCCCTCAAGTGTCCTCTAGAGTTTTCCACACTGCTTCTTAATACACACAGCTCTGCTCCTTGCGCCTTGCTGGAAATAGGCTCAGTGCTGACGGGATCTGACCTATTGGTGGGTGGAGGGGAATGAAAGGTCAAAGCTGCATTTGACCCTTTGTTCCACAGACTTACTTCGTAGCCGAGCAGTCACATTTTGATTTAAACTTCTTTTTTTTCTAGGCCCTAGATCAGTTCCTTACCTTGGAGCATGCCCCCTTTGCTGATCTCATACATTTTTATTTTATTTGATACTTGATGTTATGCTTGGATTATAGAACTTCCATTCGGTAAAGGTTCTGTAACAAATTGTTCTTTTGTACAATTGCCAGATATCTCAGACTAAAAACATACTGGGGGGAAAAAGCCAGATAAAAAATTAAATGAAGGCAAAATTAGAGGCCTGCTAATAAAATCAGGTTTTCTTGACACTTTTAGTCAATGCAAAAATGATTGTGGGAATATAAAAGGTTTTTTATGGTCAATTATTCTTGTCTTAGTAAGTATCTATAATCATAACCCCTCAGAATAGGTAATAATCCTCTGCAGAGGGAAGTGAGACTTCCCCACAGAACCATAAGGAAAGTAAAACGTTATCATATGCATGCATAAAACATATTAATATTGAAATGTGCTGGCTGTAAGGTCAGGTGGGTAGGTAGCTTTTTTCCCACCATATATATATATACACACACACACACACACTATCTGACTTTATTGGACTGCTGACATCCAATTGATCTGCATTATTCTTAGCTGGCAAGAGCCTATGTACCTAAATGCCTCAGATAATAGGTATTACAGTATTAGGTAAAAAGCCTCCATGCAGTCTACAGCAATATCAAAAAGGTAGAAAGTGTAAAATAAGGGAGATTAAGATGACACCAGAAAGCGTTGAATGAGGTGTCATTTTGCATTTAGAGAGACAACCAGGAAAGTTAAGACAAGAAAAAAATGCCTCTTCCTCACCAGCTGCCCTTAAAGGTTTACAAATGATCTGTTAACAGAAATGAGTTCCTCTTGGGCTTCAGACACCATTTATTACGCTGGGAGAGAGACAAAAAAGGAGATGGAAAAGACTGGCAAATTATGCTTATTTGAAGGCAAAATGCTTCCCATCAGCAACATGATGAAAATGTATCAAAGGTGTCAGCCAGATGTTGACATGTTAATATTTTTCATGAGGTCTTTCACTGAGGAATGAGTACAAAGAACTTTTTGGGTGTTCTTTAGAATATGAATTGAAATGCATTGTTATGCTGGCTGCCTTGCCTGGGAAATCACAATCGTATTTGATGATGAAGAGGAAGAGGAAGTGTGTCCTAAATAGGGGGCTTGAACCTCGATTCCCTGGCTGCCTCCCAGATGTCTTATGCTACGAATGGGCTCATCTGATCTCTCCTAGTCAATTTCATTCTGGAAAGTAGCCAGTGGGCCTAGTTCACGACCCAGTGATGTCATTATAATTCATTCTCCCTCACCACAAAGACTTCGGAACTTTCCAATTTACAATGGGTCTTTTTAATAAAGAAGAGTGTCATGTACAGAATTTTTAAGTGTTTCTAATGATTTATCTTTTTTTTTCTTGTTATAGCCTCAAAAAGGGCTATCTTCTTTGTATGAATGGACTATCAAAATCATTTGAAGAATTTTATATCTTTGTTAAAGTACACGATGTGTTTTATAGGCTGAAAGAGGATAACTGAAGCTTATTATAAGAGAACATTGTGTCCGAACAGAGAAACTTTACATTTTATGCATAAAGAATAGAGAATCTAAAATTTCATATGACTTAGGCCATGCTTCATCATGAACACTCACAGAGTAATTCTAAGTAGGAAATATGCCATTTTTAGGGATGTATTCTGTGTTTTGAGACTGGATTTATAAGATGAAGGAGGGGCTCGGGGCTGAGAGAGACATATGTAAGTCATTTCAGAGCACAGGCTATATCATCCGTGTGTTCACTCAACACCTCTCATGGGCTGTGAGGAAATATTCACTGATGAAGATTACATACGAGTTGAACTCAGCATTGGAGAGTTAGGGCTGTCTCCCAGAACCTCACCTCCTTGAACTTGGTTAACCCTCCTTGCTAAAATAAACTTTGCTGAATGACATCACTTATCCTTGGCATGGATCTTTAAAACTCTGGGTAGTACAAGCCTAGTGGATGATCAATGCATTTGTGGCCTGCACTGTAATTTAACTTGCTCTATCTGACAGGAGATGTGGAATAGCTAAAGAGAGGCTTTACTTGTAATCTTCTTATCACCTTATCCTGGAGTGTTTGTGAAGAGCAAGGCCTTCCCTACACTAACTCCCATTTGAGGGTTAAGGCTAAGAAAGAGAAACAACTGCCCTGTTATGTGTCTGATGGTGTGACCTGATAAAGTCCTCTCTGGATACCTTGTGAACCCCAGCCTTTTATGATCAAACACACCTTGCCTCTCCTGAACCACTTGTGTGTGTTCTATGAGCTGATTAACAGAAATAACTTGCTATAATTACGATGTGCTGGGAGAGAAAGTTTGAACTCTTTTCTTACCATTTCTTTCGTTTTTTTTTTTGTTTGTTTGTTTTTTGTTTTGTTTTGTTTTGTTTTTTTTTGAGACAGAATCTCGCTCTGTCACCCAGACTGGAGTGCAGTGGTGCGATCTTGGCTCACTGTAGCCTCTGCTTCCCAGGTTCAAGTGATTCTCATGCCTCAGCTTCCCAAGTAGCTGGGACTACAGGCATGCACCACCACACCCAGCAATCCTGTTTCTTTCTAAAGCATGGAATTCTAAATTAGATCATCATCCTTAGACTACCATTAGCAAGGGACCGTGAGTGAGCAGAGGGGGGTGGCCAGACCAGTGCAGGCTGGACAGTAGATGGGGAGGACCTTACCGTGGAAATGGTATAGAAATGGACAAGACTGACAGAAAGAGTGGAGAGTGGAGGAATATAAGAAGAAAAAAACAAAAGAAAAGGAGGCAGAGTGAGAGAAGGAGAGAGAGAGGGAGAGAGAGGGTCTTAAGGAGAAATACACACAAGTGGAGGAACTCGGGAGAAAAGCAGCTCAGGGTGTGGCAAAATGAAGGAGGGTGGCATGCAGAGAGAGAGCTTCCTGGAGAGGGGGACACTCACCTTTCCACGATGCAGTTTTCCTGTTTTTACAGAAAGCTGAGCAAGAGCAGACAGCTTATGTGTCTCAGGTGCTCCAGGGCCAGCTAATTCACACTCTTCCTGATGACTTTGAGGAACACAAAACTCTTTAGTATAAGCACTCTGTGAATCTGATTGAGGGAAACACTCTTGCCACTTTCCTTCCAGGGATCAGATTCTGGCTATGTTAGTGGGATAGTTAGTTACATAAGCTAGCAATCACAACCAAGGAGGAAATGTCTTATCACGGCCATAAATAGGAAGAGCTGGGAAGATCCAGAGGGGACATGTGACAAGCTTTATGGAAGAGATATACAGTGATGAGTATTATGATGTAGTAATTACAAGAAAGGCAACAGTTTCTGTGACAAAATTAGTAAGAGTTGCTATTTTTGTAAACCCCTTCGTGGGCACGTGCCTTCTGTAGATATGTTTGGATGCATATGGATCTGTAAATATATGTGCATGTGTATAGGTGTGAAAATATGTATGGTCCAATAAATGTTGAATGCTCACAGAATCCCTCAAGGTAAGTATTATTATTATTCCAATTTTATAGCTGAGAATATTTCTAAAGCTTAGAGAGCTTGCAAAACGTATCCAAAAGTACAAGCCCACATATTTATAAAGTTTGATAATGATAGATTGGATTAAAAGCTTGCAACTATTATCTATAGGTTACATGACATATATGACCAGAATGAGAAAGAAGGAAAAAAAGGTGCTAAGGGAGATACAGTTGGAAGTTTTGTTGGAGACTAACCCAGTAAACACTTTATATGCTGTTTATAGAAAACTATATTGTATCTTATAAGAGCTAGAAAAATAGGGGAGGTTTCTGGCAGGGAAGTAATATGATTAGATCTTTATTTGTGAAAAGTGAAAGGTAATTGATTAGTGAAGGGATGAGAATTCAGATAGGTCATCGATGGTAATAGGCCAAGCAAAGCATGATATGAACTCAATAACCCATAACAACAAATATGGTGGCTATGATATTAAAAAAATATAGGTATAGTACTTTTTATAAAAATACAATTAACCAATTACTTTCTAGGTATTTATGTTTTCTTTTCTTTTTTCTTTTTTTTTTTTTTTTTTGAGACGGAGTCTCGCTCTGTGGCCCAGGCTGGAGTGCAGTGGCCGGATCTCAGCTCACTGCAAGCTCCGCCTCCCGGGTTTACGCCATTCTCCTGCCTCAGCCTCCTGAGTAGCTGGGACTACAGGGGCCCGCCACCTCGCCCAGCTAGTTTTTTTTTTTTTTTTTTTTTTTTTTTTTTGTATTTTTTAGTAGAGACGGGGTTTCACCATGTTAGTCAGGATGGTCTCGATCTCCTGACCTCGTGATCCGCCCGTCTCGGCCTCCCAAAATTCTGGGATTACAGGCTTGAGCCACCGCGCCCGGCCGTATTTATGTTTTCTTTTTTATTTCTACACTATGGCTTATTTTTCAGGAAAACAAAGGTTAGATTGGGCATTTTTAAGATGATTGTTCTTTATCTTCTTCCAAGTTTCAAGGACAGCAAATCTTTTTCTCATCACTTATCTACAGAAGTTGACATACACAACAGAGAATGTTTAAACATAAAGTTATACTGAGGCTTAGACACAGTTTATTTCATGCTCCATATGAATATATTTCACCAAACTGAGAGCCTCAGAAAGGAAAAGGCCATGTTTTTTTGTCCCTCCCATTACCAGGACCTTTCTAAGAGCTTAACATCTGCTATATCCATCTCTTGGCTTTGATGGTAGATGTTTTAAGCTGGCAGGAGGATTAAGAACAACACTTAATAAAAAAGCACTTAAGAATATGCCTTTAGAGTTAAGCAAATATTGGGCTGAGGCCTGATTTTGTGACTAATTACGTAACTTCGGACAACTTGCCTTTCTAAATCTGGGGGTTCCTATTTGGAAAATGTGGATAAATGTAGTTTAGAGTTAAATTAGATTCATACAAGCCTCTTTGTGCAGTACCTGACAAGCAATACGTGTTCAATACTTGCATCCAATAACATGTACACACTGCACACTGAATGTACACAAAACACACCAGTGAGAGAATGGAAGGTAAAAAAGTGGAGACAATAGAAATGAAAAATTATTTCAAGATTGACCATGAGTAGGTGCAGAGAGAAGTAGTAACTAAAAGGAAGGTGTCAATGCAAGGCTTTACTTTTTAAGATGGGGAAAATGAAGCAACTTTTTATGCTGATGGAAATGATTAAATAAAGAAGAAGAAATTGTAAATGTGGGACAGAAGAGTGTTAATCAGAAGAGAAATTCTTGCTACCAGGAGGAGGAATTTGTCTTTTGTAGGCATAGACACAGCCCCCATGCTCACCCACACTTCATAGTAGGAGAGGAGAAGAAAAGCATGAATGAAGACAGGCATAAATTGCGCTCGCTTGTCGGTAAGTGAGAGAATGCCCAGAAAACGAGAATGTTTCAATGAAGTGCGAGGTGAGGTCATCAACTAAGAGTCAGGAGGAACAGAGGTTGGAAGTTTTATTTATTTATTTATGTATTTATTTTGAGACTAAGTCTCCCTCTGTCTCCCAGAGTGGAGTGCGGTGGAGCGATATCAGCTTACTGCAACCTCTGCCTCCCAGGTTCGAGCCATTCTTCTGCCTCAGCCTCCCAAGTAGCTGGGATTACAGGCGCCCACCACCACACCCAACTAATTTTTGTATATTTAGTAAAGATGGAGTTTCATCATGCTGGCCATGCTGGTCTTGAACTCCTGACCTCAAGCGATCCACCCGCCTCAGCCTCCCAAAGTGCTGGGATTACAGGCACGAGCCACCACACCCAGCAAAGTAGGAGTTTTAAGGAGAAAGAAAAGAAATGAAGTAATCATTCAGAGAAGAGGTAGAGCCAGATAAATGCAGAGAAGTCCTGAGCAGTGCCCAGTGCCAGATTGAATTTTGTGATTGTGTACTTAACTGGCAACCATTCAAGCTGTTTATGAAATTTCCTCCAGGAAAATCTCCTTAAAGGGGTTGAAAGAAGGAAAAAGGGCTTCCTGGTTGGTTTACCTGGAACCGAGATTCTACTGGTTGACTCAGAGAATAGGAGAGAGTAGAGAGGGAAACAGTGATATTTGCAAGGAGGCAATTACACTCGAAGGTCATGGAATGCAAGATAAAATAAAACAAGAAGAGTTGATGGATCGATAGTGCAAGACCACTAAAACAGAGCTCTTAGGGATATGGGAAAATTATAGTGCTAGAGGTTCCTGAGCAAAGTCAATTGGAAAAACACAATTTGTGTTTGGAGAGCAAGATTTTTGAATTTGAGATTTGGGAGGTGGAGTAGGACCTGTTGATACTGAGGCTTAGGGTGTGACCCTGGGATTAGCCAACTGCGACAAATTGGAGGAAAAGGTGAACTAGTGATTAGGAGATCAAGAAACCAAGAATCTTTGGAGCTAGATGGGTTCATTCTCATGGATGTAAGAATTGCCAGGAATCCTAAGTAGCATATATAAGGTGTTTATTATGCATCAATGTTCTGAGAGTTTTATCTGTACTCTTTGATTCCTAGCATTTAAGGCTGCTACTCCTAGTGTCATTTCCACTTTATGGCAAAGAAAGTTTAAATAATTTTCCCATGGCAACATAATTAGCAATGATAGAGCTGGGCTGAAACAGAGGCTCCAGAACCTACTCTTGTATTGACTACACTGAATTTTCTAGAATTATAATGATAGTAGAGATGTGGAAAGTGAAATTATAATCTAGGTTCCAAAATTTTTAGTGAATTAGGGTGCAAGGTAAGGATATCTGTAGGAAAAAAAGGAAAAAAAAAAAAAAGAAAGAAAAAAGAGGAGAGGGTGAAGAGTGAGTTCCAGAAATTTTAGAAGAGCCTGTGGGGATAATGGTGAAAAGAAGAGTGACCACCATTCTGCCACTGAAGAATTTAAAAATGAGAAAAAAAAAATCTGTTTTTTTAAAGAGAACGCAGAGGGGACAGTGTCCTCAAGATCCATTCTGTTTCTACAAATACTTACTTAATTGAGTGGATGGAAACTACAGAACATTAGCATTTTTTTTCAGTCTCTCCCTATGAGCTTAATGTGCACACTCATTTGGGAATAACTGAAGAAAGTGAAGGAAAGAAGAGAATTTTCTGAAAAACAGAAGATAAAGAATTTTCTGGTCACAAAACGAGAATTCTAGCAGGATAAGTGGAAATGTTTGAGAAAGAAGGAAAGGCAGTCATTAATGTTATTGGTGCCATTGGTATGCATGCATATCTTTGAATAACTTCCTTTTCCATTGCTTGATATTATTTTTACTTGACAACAATGGTTCAGTCTGATTGCATTATTCTTTTATTGTGAGCATCTAAAACTATATTTGGTAGGAAAGGAATGGCATATAAATATTTTAAAAAGTAATATGAAGGTGAGGAAATATAGCTTATTGCTAACTGGTGTCAAGAGGGTGAGTATTAATCTATTTAGGCAGTGGTTTGGGCTGAGTTTACAATGTCATGTGCCGGTGCCTTTCTTTGAATTTTCCTCTCTCGGTTGCTTATTGTCCCATATAACTATAAAAACTGACTTTACTTAAACAAAGATTTAGAGAAAAAAATGAAGGAAGAAGAAAAAGAAGGAAGGAAAGGAAGGATGGATAGAAGGGAGAGAGGGAGGGAGGGAGGAAGGAAGGAAGGAAGGAAGGAAGGAAGGAAGGAAGGAAGGAAGGAAGGAAGGAAGGAAGGAGGGAGGGAAGGAAGGAAGGAAAAGTAAAAAGACAGTAATCAAAAGAAGAAATTGAGCAAATCCTTACGTGGCAAGACCAAATGGAATTAATTGAATGGCAAGTACAGGCACAGGAAGAATTGTAGTCCAAGATTACTCATTGGCCTAATAGGAAGAAATAAGAAGTGAAATCAAGCTGTTTTCTGAAACATGAGTGTGTAGATATAATCAAAGGATGATATCATTTTATATGTAGTATCTGAACAATTGATGATCCTTCAAGAAATAGTTGGAATTCAAATCCTTTTGAAAAAGCTGTTAAGAAATAATTTTATGGTCTCTATTATAAAGTGCCAGTTCATACACTTATTTCTGATTATTTTTGAGGTAATTATATTGTAAGAATAGGGAAATTATAACATCTTGGAAATAGTCACTTACTACAAATGCCTGAGTTTTTGGCCAAATATAAATTCTACATCTGGGTTCAAAACCTCAGTTGCACAAACATAGTATAATTTGACTTCTAAGTAGTGTATGTGTCAGCTGGATGACTATATAAGTAAGCAAAGGGGACTTGGCCATGTAATAGATGACCCAGAGGAAGGAGGAGTATAATCCTGCCTATCTGTGGGCTCTTCCAATCACATTTGTAGAAGAAGGTTCTATTCAGAACTTTGGGGGTCATTGATGAGCTTGGGCACACAGAAGATAACCATTGTGAATATTTTCTTAGTTAGAAAACAATTTAAAGAAATATAATAATAATCTTCAAAAGGTTGGTTGTCTGTTGTGTGCCATCCTAAAAAGGATTGTTAACAATTATTTTGAGAAGGGCAACTTTTAGCTGTCTGTTTGGAAGAACGTTCAAATAACTGGAACTTTCCAAAGACAAAATGGACCACTATAGCAGATAATGCATTCCCTTTAACAGGAAATACTTATCTTTACTGTAGATAATCACTTAGACCCACAGAGAAAGACATTTGGGTATCAGTTGGGAAGAAAAAAATAACAGCTGATAATTGCTGAGTACTTACTAAATGCCAGGCACTGCTATCTGTACTGTCTCATCCATCCCAATAATCAATCATCCTTTGAGGTTGATGATATTCTTCGTATCTTACGGATACAAACCATAAAGCCAAGAAAATTGCTAGTAAATGACACAGACAGGATTGAACTTCAGACTTTTAATAACCATCCTATATTACTTCTTAAGGAAGTTGCAGTGGGAGACTTCCAGGGTCAGTTTAAACTCTAATGATCATTGATTTTGAAAGTCACACTTCAAGGGTTTAGAGTAGTGGTCTGGAATTAGACCAGGGTTCAAATCTGGACTGAGTTTACAATGTCATGTGCCAAAAATTTTCTTTTGACTTTTCCTCGATCAGATGCTAACTACAAAAACTGACTTTACTTAAACCAAGATTCATAGAAAAAAAAATGAAGGAGGAAGAAAGGAAGGGGAAAAAGAAAGACAGTAATCTATAGAAGAAACTGAACAAATCCTTACATGGCAAGAACAATTGGAATGAATTGAATGGCAAGTACAGGCATAGGAAGGATAGTTCAAGATTATTCATAATTATTCATTATTCCTAGTTATTAATGACTAACCTTGAGCAATGTACTTGAACTTTCTGAAGTTTATTGTCTTCATCTGTAAACTTGAGATCACAAAGTTTCATTCACAAGATTGTAATAATTAAATAATATAAGGCATATAGCTTTTAAGCATAATGCCTAGCACTAGTTACAACATTGACCAATAGTAGCTATTTTTAAGTGTTCCAAGACATAAGATATTATTAGAATGGTATTTTGCACTTCATGTTGCAATCCTAAAACTTTAGCATTAGAATGTTTTTTAAAAAATTTATTGGGTTTAGACCAGATTTAAATCCTCTGTGAGAATAACCATTTGATTTCACCCTTCAACTTTTTCTTCAGTAAGATACCAACTAAAAACAAGTGACAATTTGGAAAAAAATGATAATATGTATAAAAAGTATTTAGTATCAAGAATGAATGAAGACAAATAACTAAAATAGGCAAAGAACAGGTAGTTCACAGCAAAAGAGACACAAATAGTGAATAGATAGGGAATCATACTCAAGCACATTTTTATTTCTTTCCCAACCCACTGGAAAAATTATTATCATCATCATCATAATTGTAATGTCTAACTCCCTCTTTTATTTCTCCTTGGCCTCATATCTTCCTGCAATTACCACTGAGTTTCTCTTTGCCCATTACAGCAAACTCCTCAAAAGATTTATTCATACTCACCGTTTCACTTCTTAACCTCTCTCTTGCTTTTGAATCAATTCAAATGCAGTGTTCTCTCTGACTTTTACTCAGTGTAAAAGAAAAAGTATGTTTCTCCCAGAGTTGCTGACTGCCATTTTGAGATCATGGATAGAGCTGATTCTACAGAAATCTGAGTAGAAAGGTAAGAGGAAAAGTAAGTGCTTAATAGCATCGTTGGAGAATTCAATCTGACTAACTTTGAAGCCCACCCACTTCTAAACATTTCTGTGATCATTTAACCAGTTTGAATTGGGCTTTGTGTTTCTGAGAACACACATGAATGACTAAGTTACCCCCTCTGACAGGGTCTATGGATGAAAATAAATTTCTGTACAGAAAGACAACATCTGGCAGCCCCTAAGGAGAAAATTTCTAGAGACAAATGTATTTTGGCATCCCAGAATACCAGTTAGTATTCAGTCCACATAATTCCTGCAGATTTGTACTTAAAGAGCACAGGATAATTCCCATATGAGCCAAGACAACTCACTGAGAGATTCAACTGAGATTGGAAAAGGTTTGTGAAAAGTTGAGTAATAGGCTTCAAAAAACATCAGGAAATGTTTTGAATTAAAATACATGATTTCTTTGCTCTAGAATTCAGACTAAAGCAATTTTAAGTCCAAGTCATTAATTTATAATTGATTTATCAAAAAGTTCTTGCCTTCTCCTTTTTCTAGTGGTTAACTTAACCAGTATTTACCCATGACTTGTGTGAGGTGCTGGTGACACAATTATGAATTGTCCTTATGCGTTATTGCACAATCTAATCGGAAGACAAACAAAACAAATATGACTTTTATTTATTTTCAGTGAGGTGAATTAATTTTGGGAGATTGACTTGCAAAACCCTAATTAAAGTTCTTTAACCTTCTTCAGAAGAAGATACTGTAAGCCAAAGGTTTAATTAAGACAGTTGGCTTCTTTAAGTTACTTAGTAGTTATTTTTCTCTTGACTCTTGTTGACTTGGAGATGCAAAGGGAGAGAGATGGAGGTGAGGGAATGGTGACATAAGGCAGCCTCTATGGGGACCAAACAGAGCTGGGGAAACGGGACTATAGAGGGGGATGAGCAAAAACAGAGCCTGGTGGATCTTCAGAGACAGAGCTGAGCTATGAGACCACTTAAGGTGGTTTAAAAAAACATGTATTCAGGACATGGAAAGTAATCAGCAGAAGCCTGGATAACAAATTCTGTCGGAAACCTTGCCAGAGTGCCCATCTTAGGCCATGACCTTGCCTGTGGGTTCACTGAAGCCATTTTCTCTGCATGCTGCCCCCTCTGTTGTGATAAATAATTTTTACTCAGCATTTATACATGATTTTTCTTTTGGTACTCTTTCTACACAAATGATGCTTTACATTTCTCAAATAATGCTTATATAATTGTATATTTTAGAAATGTAAGTTATTGTTCTAGTTTGTAGGCATCACTCATGAACATCTATTCTTACAAAAAAATATGTTCATGGTAGTTCTGAAGTGGAAAAACAATCATTACAATTTAACAGATATTAAAAGGAGGGACATCTGAGAGGCAGAGATTTTCTTTCAGAGGAAGACACATTGAACTCTGTTTTGAATATTTTTAAAAATTTCTCTTCACTGAAAATTTTCTTAATGTGTCTTACAATGATGATTAAGTTACTTGAATTGAATTCAGTTCTTTCGTGATAGCTGAATGCTCTCATTTACCATAATCTGTAAATTCCTAAAGCCTATACTAAACCTTTGTGCCCAACACAGAATAAAACAAATGGTCATAGCACATAAGGTTATCAATACATTTGAGCATATTTATGTTTGGCAGAGTCTGACGTCCTGACTTTATGTTTATAGATACTGATGTTTATGTTAACATAATGTATACACAGTAAGTGTATGTGTATTTGGAGAGAGCTTCATTACATTTATTGTACCAAAGAAGATGGATTATGTGGAAAAGACAACTTCCTATCTCTTATTTTCTACCATTTCAAAGAAGAAAATTATTGTCATCATTATGTTCACTATTATCTTCCAATAAACTAACTGGTGGCCACTCTACTAGTTCTTGAGCTGTGATGAAATTTTAAAAATAAACAACACCAACAAGCAAAAGTTATAGTCCTTACATTCAAGGAAGGATTCTTCTTAGACTGAAGCTCTTAATATACATGTATTTCATACAGAAAAGAACAACAAACCACACAGTCTTTGAAATGCCAAAGGAGTGATAGAGGTGGTAAATGAGACCATGTCAGAAGAAGAAGAAGGTCATCTGAGTTGGGCATGTGCATGTATTTGTGAGAAAGAATCTCACAGAGGGAAGAATCTTAAAGCTATCTTTAGAGGATTGGTAGACTTTGGACTATGGGAAGATGAGGTGTGGGCAAGAAATATATAGGAGGGAAGGAAGGAAGGAAGGAAGGGAGAGAGGGAGGCAGGGAAGAAAGGAAGAAAGGACCAAGGAAAGAAGCAAGGATGGAAGGAAGGGAGGAAGGAAGGGAAGAAGGAAGGAAGGAAGAGAAAAGATGAAAGGACCAAGGAAAGAAGCAAGGTTGGAAGAAAGGGAGGAAGGAAGGGAAGAAGGAGGGAAGGAAGGAAGGAAGGAAAGAAGAGGAATACTAGAGCCTTTCACTTGACATGTAGAAGGAAATGAAGACTTTAATTTCCAACGAAATATCTCTCCAGTTGAACAACAACACAAAAATCTTACTTTTCTTTAATGCCATCAAAATCTGTGGACACAATGAAATTCAAAAGAACTGTACTTCAGAAAGACAAGCCTTTTCTATGTAAGTAAAAAATACAGGACACATTCAAAGCCAGTGGTCAGTTGTGAAAAGTTAGGGGCAGGTGGGCTGATGAGCAAAGCTGTCAGGAAAGAACAATCTGTGCTTAAACTAGAAGAAACAAACCAGACATTCTGATGAATTCATGGGATGTCTTGGCAGTGGATCTGCAGGAGCCCCAAAGGCAAAGAGAATCCTCTCAGTGAAGTCACTTACAGGGGAATTTAGATGATTAAGCAGAGGCTGGGAGTGGAGAGAGGAAGATTTCACAGCCTCACAGTCCCAGAGTTGTCAGAATTTCAGTGTCCTGATATCTCACTGGAATCCCACCATCATACAGCTTCACTGTCTGTGGTCTCACAGGCATCTGGGCCTCAAGGAAATGGTAAACATAGACCATTTTCTTAAATTATTAAAAGTCAAAAGTTATTCAAAAGATTGGTTAAAGAAAAAATCATAAAGTATTATGGGGCTTATAATATGCATAAATAAATGGAGTAATAAAATTAGCACAAAAGGTGGGAGAAAATGTACATGAAATTATACTATTATAAGGTTATTTCATTGGATACAGAATAATATTAAGCTAAGTCAAGAAAGACTGTGACAAATTGAAATGTACGCTACACTGCAATCTCTAGAGCAACCACCAAAGTAATAATGCAAAGAGGTAAGGTTAAAAAGGCAATAGATGATATAGAATGGAATATTGAAAATTATCAACCCCAAAAGAAAACAAGAGGAAAAAAGAAAACACAACAAAAAAATAGAACAAAGAAGAAACCAGTAGCAAAATATTATACTTACATACGTTTAGATAAGTAAATTAAATGTAAATGGGTGAAACAGATTCCATGTAAAAATTTGAGGATTTTCAGAATTAATGTTTTTTAAAGACTCAAAGATATATCCTTTATAAGAGAGATGCACTTTAAATATAAAACAACATGTAAATTGAAAAAAAAGTTAATGGAAAGAAATATACCATGGAGCCTGTAATCCAAGCACTTTGGGAGGTCAAGGCAGCCAGATCACTTAAGGTCAGGAGTTTGACACTACCTTGGCCAACGTGGTGAAACCCCATCTCTACTAAAAATATAAAAATTAGCCATGTGTGTTGGTGGGTGCCTGTAATCTCGGCTACTCAGGAGGCTGAGGCAGGAGAATCATTTGAACCCGGGAGGAGGAGATTGCAGGGAGCCAAGATTGTGCCACTGCACTCCAGCCTGGGTGACAGAACATGTTGGCCAGGCTGATCTCGAACTCCTGACATCAGATGATCTGGCTGCCTCGGCCTCCCAAAGTGCTGGGATTACAGGCATAAGCTACCGCGTCTGACCTCTTAACAAATTTTAACTACACAATACATTATTATTATCTATTGTGGATAGCCACATGCTGTACATTAGTTTTCCAGAACTTATTTATCTTTATACTAATGTTTGTACCCTTTTACTAACATCTCCCTTTTCCCTATTCCCCAGTTCCAAACACCTTTCTACTCTCTGTTATTATTGATTTAACTTTTTTAGATTCCTCACATAAACAGGATCATGCAGTATTTGTTTCTCTGTGTCTGGCATATTTCACTCAGCATAATGTTCTCCAGATTCATCTGGGTTGTCACAGTGGAAGAAATTTTTTCTTTTTTAAGACTGAATAATATTTTACTCTGTGTGTGTGTGTGTGTGTGTGTGTGTGTGTGTGTGTGTATCATATTATTTATGTGGCATGTGTTTGTGTTTGTCTGGTGATACCAAGTTATTCCTTGGTATCATCAGAAGATTGGTTCTAGGACTCCCTAAGGATACCAAAATCCACAAATGCACAAGTCCTTTACATAAAATGATGTAGGCATTTGGATATAAACCTGTGCACATTCTCATATACTTTATATCATCTTTACATTACTCATTATACCTAATACAATGTAAATGCCATGTAAATAATTGCTCTACATTTTTATTTGTATTATTTTTATTGCCATATTGTTATTTTATTATTTTGATCTGTTGTTGATTGAATTTGTGGATGCAGAACCTTAGGATACCATGAGCTAATTGTGTATACTTATTAGGTATTCTTATCTATTCATCTGTTCATGGACACTTAGGTTGTTTCCATATCTTACCTACCATAAATAATGGGAATATAGGAGTGTGGATCCCTCTTTGAAGTAGTAGTTTTATTTCCTTTGGATATACACCCAGAAGTAGAATTGCTGGATGATATGGTCATCATTCCATTTTTAATATTTTGAGGAACCAATTTTGTTCATGGTGAGGGCTCTCTTCTTCGTTCTTGGATGACTAGTTTCTTGCTGTGTCCTCACATGGACTTTTCTCCAGCATGTGTGTGTATATGGGGGATAGATGAGAGGTTAAAGAGCTCTCTAGTTTCTCTTCTTATAATCCTATGGGGTCAGGGCCCACCCTTCTCACCTCATTTAACTTAGGGGTGCCATCTCCAAAGATAGTCACACTAGGGATTAGGGCTTCAATGTGTAAACTTTGGGAAGGACACAAATATTCAGTTAATCTACATATATATATCGTGTTCCTCCTATCCTAAAAACCAACCAACCAACCAACCAACCAACTAAACAAACAAAAATCCTCTCAGGCCCATATGACTTTAATGGTGAGGCCAAGCACTTTGAAATATTTAAAAGAGAATAAATACCAATATCACATAATATCTTTCATAAAATAGGAAAGAAAGAAAACATAATAATTTGGTATGTGAGTTTAGCATAACCCTAACTCCAGAATATTAGGAAATAAAATAAACCAATATATAAAAATGGTAATATATTATGTCCACACATGATTTGTCCTAGGAATTCAAGGTTGGTTCAACATTCATAAGTTAAATTCATCACATTAATAAAATACAGGCAAAAACAATGTGATTATCATAAGAGAGACAGAAAACATTATTTGACAAAAAACAAATTTTTGCTCATTTATGATAAAAACTCTCAGAAAAGTATGAGTATGCTCAATCTAATAAACAAGATAGCTACAAAAATATTTCACTTAGTGTTTAGTGTTTCCATCTAAGATTAAAAACAAGATAAGAAAGTTTTTATTGAATCGCTTTTATTTTTTCTAAAAATTTACCTGTGTAACTATAAAAAAATTCACTTAGTGTTTAGTGTTTCCATCTAAGATCAGAAACAAGTTAAGAAAGTTTTTATTTCATCACTTTTATTTTATTTTTTCTAAAAATTCACCTGTGTAACAAAAAAAAATGGCATATAGATTTTTTTAAAGCAAAGCTATCATTATTCACATGAAAACAAGACTTTTCCATAAGGAATCCTAAGGAAACTACCCTCTCCACCAATAAACAATACATAGAATTAATTAGAGAAGGAATATAGCAATGTTATAATATACAAGGTCAGTATATAAAAATTAATTACTTTTCTATACAACAGTAACAAATAATTGGGAAGTAAAATGTTCAGATGCTGCTATGTATAATAGTTTCAAAAGAAACCAAAGTATTTCGGGGTAAATTTTATGAAAGATGCCCAAGATCTGTATAGTGAAAACTGTAAAATATTGCAGATAATTAAAATGATGTAAATAAACTTAATGGGAAATCAACTGAGATAACTAGAGACATAGCTCATGTTAACAGATAGGACGATGCAATATTTTTAACATGACAGATTTCTTCCAACTTAAAGTATACATGCAATGCAATATGAATCAACGTCCCACAGAATTCAAAAATAACTATTATCAAGTTGATTCTAAAATTTCTATTAAAATGCAAAACCAAAATATTTTTTAAATGAAGAAAATTTTTTCCAATTTTATAACTTAATCTCAAGACTTAGTATAAGGGTATAACAAAAATTAAAACAGCCAGGCAAGGTGACCCATATCTGTAATCCCAGCATTTTGGGAGGCCAAGGCTGGTGAATCAATTGAGCCCAAGAGTTTGAGACCAGCCTGAGCAACATGACAAACCCTCATCTCTATAAAAAATACAGAAGTTAGCCAGGAGTGGTGGCATGTGCCTATACTTGGCAGGTTGAGGAGGGAGGATCACCTGAGCCAATAAGGTTGAGGCTGTAGTGAGTCATGATCATGACATTGCACTCCAGCCTGGGTGACAGAGTGAGATCCTGTCTCAGAAAAAAAAAAAAAAAACAAAAAAAAACATGACATGTAGGTCAATGGAATAGATTAGACAATCCAGAACAGAGAATATATATCCACAGTTATACAATCAGCTAATTTTCCACCAACTTGTGAAGATCATTTAAAGTAGAAAAGGATACTCTATACAACAAAATGTGCTAGAGCAATTGCACATACATTGGAAAATAAATAAATCTTGTTCAAAACCTCACATGAAACATAAAAATTATTATAATTTAGGATGGGTCATGGGCCTAAATAGAAATGTTACAACTTTAAAACAACTAGAAAACAAAATAGGAAAGTATGTTTGTGACCTTGAAGTAGGCAAGCATTTCTTAGATAAGAAACAACATCAGTAACAATTAAAATGTATATATAAGTTAGAGTTCATTAGTTAGACTTAATTAAAGCCAAAAATGTATGTGCTTCAAAAAAGATCACTAAAAAAACTAAATTAAAGGGCAAGCTAGAAACAGGGAGAATATATTCACTTCACACTTTGCAGATGAGAGCATATATGTAGCTAATATTTATGTAAAAATGTCTTAACCTCATTGACCATCAGGGAAATGGAAATGAAAATCATAATGAGATATCGTTTCACCAGAATGGCTAAAATTAAAAAGCTTGACAACATCAAGAGTTGGTGAAGATGAGGAACACCTGGAGCTCCCATATATTGCTGGTAGGGGTGTAAAATGGTACATATGGAAACCTTGAAAACTATTTAACAAAGTGAATTAAACATATACACACTTCATGAACAACTTTCCTAGATAACTTAAGAAAACAAAATCATATATATATGGATGTTCATAGTAGCTTTATTTAGAGTAGCCAAACTTGGGAGGTGGGAGACCTAATTAATGCCCATCAAAAAGAGAATTGATAAGCAAATTGTAGTTATTCGTACAATGACATACTATCCTCAATAAAAATTAATGAATTACTATTATAGGAACACATAAAATCATCGCATTATGTTCAGTAAAGGATACTAAACAAAGGATTATATAGAGTATGATATGTTCATTTGAAACTCAAGAAGTAAAATTAAGCTATGGTGACGAATATCTACTGATTACCTCTGAGTGGTGGAGGAAATTGACTAGGATGGGTCCCAGGGAACTTTCGTGGGGATTAATATGCTCTGTGTCTTGACTGGAGTGGTGGATACACAGATAGAAACTTACGCTTGTTAAAAATTATGTAAATCTACATTTAATGAATGTACATTTAATGAATGTAAGTCATTCCTCAAGTTTATTTTTTTTTTAAATTACAGGCAAAAGTACTTTTTGCTTTTTTCCAGATCTTTTTTCTCTTTTTCACCTCCTACTTGCCTCTCCATACACACAGCTTCCCTGCCACTTACATCCTGCATTTTGGTGGTGTGATGGTTAATACTGAGTGTCAACTTCATTGGATTAAAGGATGCAAATTATTGATCCTAGGTGTGTCTGTGAGAGTGTTGCAAAAGGAGATTAACATTTGAGTCAATGGGCTGAGAAAGGCAGACCCACACTTCATCTGGGTGGGTACAATCCAATCAGCTACCAGCTCCGCCTGAATAAAAAGGAGGCAGAAGAATGTTAAAAGACTTGACTGGCTTAGCCTCCTAGCCTACATCTTTCTCCTGTGCTGGGTGCTTCCTGCCCTCGAACATCAGACTCAAAGTTCTTCAGCTTTGGGACTCAGACTGGCTTCCTTGCTCCTCAACTTGCCAATGGCCTATTGTGGGATCTTATGATCATGTTAGTTAATACTACTTAATAAACTCTCATATATATATATATATATATATATATATATATATATATATATGAGCTTAAAGTAGAAAAGGACACTCCATACATAAATACATACATAAGGATACTCTATACATACATATACATACATATATATGGAAGTTTATTATATATGTATGTATATATACTCCAATCAAGACACAGAGCATACACATATGTGTATGTGTATATATATGTATGTATGTATGTATGGGAGTTTATTAAGTAGTGTGTGTGTATCTATCTATCTATCTATCTATCTATCTATCTATCTATATCTATCTATTTATCTATCTATCCTATTAGTTCTGTCCCTCTAGAGAACCGTAACACAGGTGGTATATTTGTTTCAATTCATGAATATACATTAACACATCACTATTACCCAAAGTCCATAGTTGAAATTAGGGCTCACTCTTGGTAAGAAACATTCTATGGATTTTGACAAATGTACGTTGACATGCATCCACCATTGTAGTATCATACTGATTAAGTTTATCACTATAAAAATCCTCTGTGCTATGCCTATTCATCTAGCCCTCCTCCCAACCTCTAGCAACCAACCACTGATCATTCTACTGTCTCCATAGTTTTGCCTTTTCCACAGTGTCAGATACTTGGAATCATACAGTCTGTACCCTTTTCACATTGACTTTTTTCACTTAGTAATATGCACTTAAGTCTCCTCCATGTCTTTACATCCCTTGATCATTTCTTTTTAGCACTGAATAGTATTCCATTGTTTATATGTGCCAAGATTTATTTATCCATCCACCTCTTGAAGGACATTTTGGTTGCTTCCAAGTTCTGGCAATTATGAATAAAGCTGTTATAAACATCTATATGCAAGGTTTTTCATCGACATACGTTTTCAATTCATTTGAGTAAATATGAAGGATTACAATTGCTGAATCATATGGTAACAGCATATTTAGTTTTGTAGGAAACTGTAAATGTATCTTCCAAGGGGGCTGTACAATTTTGTATTTCCATCAGTAATAAATGCAGTTTTTTGTTGCTCTACAACCTCCCTAGCATTTTGTGTTGTCAGTGTTTCAAATTTTGGTCCTTCTAACAGGAGTGTTGATTAGATGTTTTTAACTTTCATTTCCTTTCATTTTTATATCATCAAAATGTACTTTAAATTAGATAACATTTTCTAGTTATTGTAACAACTCATGAAATCACTAAATAGTACCAACATGGTTTGGTTGTGTCCCCACCCAAGTCTCATCTTGAATTCCCACCTGTTGTGGAAGGGACCAGGTGGGAGGTAATTGAATCATGGGGATTAGTCTTTCCCTTGCTATTCTCATGATAGTGAATAAGTCTCATGAGATCTGATGGTTTGAAAAAGAGGAATTCCCCTCCACAAGTTCTCTCTTTGCCTGCTGCCATCCATGTAAGATGTGACTTGCTCTTCCACCATGATTTTGAGGCTTCCCCAGCCACACAGAACTGTAAGTCCAATTAAACTACTTTCTTTTGTAAATTGCCCAGTCTCAGGTAAGTTTTTATCAGCAGCATGAAAAATAACGAATACAGAAAATTGGTGCCAGTAGAGTGGGGCGTTACTAAAAAGATATCCAAAAATGTGACAGCAAATTTGGAACTGGTTTAAAAACAGAGGCTGGAACAGTTTGCAGGGCTCAGAAGAAGACAAGAAAATGTGGGAAACTTTGGAACTTCCTAGAGACTTGTTGAATGGCTTTGACAAAAATGCTGATAGTGATATGAACAATAAGGTCCAGGCTGAGGTGGTCTCAGATGAGATGAGGAACTTGTTGGAAACTGGAGGAAAGGTGACTCTTGTCACTTTTTAGCAAAGAGACTGGTGTCATTTTGTCCCTTCCCTAGATACTTGTGAAACTTTGAACTTGAGAGAGATGATTTATGGTATCTGATGGAAGAAATTTCTAAGTAGCACAGTATTCAAGAGCTGACTTGGGTGCTGTTAAAAGCATTCAGTTTTAAAAGGGAAACAGAACATGAAAGTTCAGAAAGTTTGCAGCCTGACAAGGTAATAGAAAAGAAAATCCCATTTTCTGAGGAGAAATACAACCCTGCTGCAGAAATTTGCATAAGTAATGAGGATCCCAATGTTAATCCTAGACAATGGGGAAAATGTCTCCAGGTCATGTTAGAGGTCTTCATGGCAGCCCCTCCCATACAGGCCCAAAGGTCTAGGAGGAAAAAGTGGTTTCATGGGTCAGGATCAGTGTCCCTGTATTGTGTGCAGCCTAGGGACTTGGTGCCCTGCATCCCAGCTGCTCCAGCTGTGGCTGAAAGGGCCAACATAGAGCTTGGGCCATGACTTGAGGGTGCAAGTCTCAAGCCTTGGCAGCTTCCAGGTGGTGGTAGGCCAGTGAGTACGCAGAAGTCAAGACTTGAGGTTTGGGAACCTTGGCCTAGATTTCAGATGTATGGAAATTCCTGGATGTCCAGGCAGAAGTTTGCTACAGGGGCAGGGCTTTCATGGAGAACCTCTGCTAGGGCAGTGTGGAAGGGAAATGTGGGGTTGGAGCCTCCACACAGAGTTCCTACTGGGCACTGCCTAGTGGAGCCATGAGAAGAGGGCCACTGTCCTCCAGACCCCAGAATGCTACATCCACTGACAGCTTGCATTGTGTGCCTGGAAAAGCTGCAGACACTCAACACCAGCCTGTGAAAGCAGCTGAAAGGGAGGCTGTACCCTCAAAGCCACAGGGACAGAGCTGTCCAAGACCATGGGAACCCATCTCTTGCATCAGCATGACCTGGATGTGAGACATGGAGTCAAAGGAGGTAATTTGGGAGCTTTAAGATTTGACTGCCTTGCTGGATTTCAGACTTGTGTGGGGCCAGTAGCGTCTTTGTTTTGGCCAATTTATTCCACTGGGAATGGCTGTATTTACCCAATGCCTGTATCCCCACTGTATATAGAAAACAACTAACCTGCTTTTAATTTAACAGGGTCAAAGATAGAAGGGACTTGCCTTGTCTCCATTGAGACTTTGGACTGTGGACTGTTGAGTTAATGTTAAAATAAGTTGAGACTTTGGGGGACTGTTTGCTGGGAAGGTATGATTGGTTTTGAAATGTGAGGATGTGAGATTTGCGAGGAGCAGGGGAGGAATGACATGGTTTGGCTGTGTCCCCACCCAGATCTCATCTTGTATTCCCACCTGTTGTGGCAGGGACCAGGTGTGAGGTAACTGAATCATGGGGGCAAGGTTTTCCCTTACTGTTCTCATGATCGTGAAAGTCTCATAAGATATGATGGTTTTAAAAGGAGGAATTCCCCTGCACAAGGTGGTCTCTCGCATCCCCTGCTGCCATCCATGTAAGACATGACTTGCTCTTCCTTGTCTTCTGCCATGATTGTGAGGCTTCCTCAGCCACATAGACCTGTAAGTCCAATGAAACCTCTTTTCTTTTGGTAATTTTTTTTTTTTTTTTTTTTTTGTAAATTGCCCAGTCTTGGGTATGTCTTTACCAGCAGTGTGAAAATGGATGAATACAAGTACCATATATAATCATTTCCAAATACATGCATCTTTGACATTTACCTTTTCTACATGTTGAAATTAAATATAACATCCCTTATAATGATCTCTTCACAAATCCTTTTTTTCCTTCTTCAGCCTCAAAGAACCCAGGTTTTCCTCATCCCATTTCTGTAACTCAATTTTTCAAGCTTCAGTCTTTTATTCTCTTGATGCTGCCTTCAATTTGCCAAGCAAAGCGATTTATCCTTGTTCTGTCTACTCAAAATGTGCAAATCTCCATCTCACTGTGAAGTCATCAAAAGCCATGACAGTCTCGTTCTGACTCATCGTTAATTATACCCATAAGTGGACAAGTTTTGTTAAACTTGAAGCTTCAACAATTTGGGGAGTCTTCTTAAAAAATAGTGTAGCATCAGATATAAAGTAAAATATTTATTTTTAATGAGAAAATAAGTCACAGCAAAGTGTATACTTATAAAGTTAAATGCCACAAACAACACAAAAATTACCATAATAAATCTCAAGTTAGGAGTCTGTCATCTCTAGAACACTTTAGTGTCTCTTCATATGAAAATTTTGCATCTCTTTCTATGAAGAAAGTTAAAAAATAATTTAGTTTTTGTTTTCAATGTGGTGAAGAATAGTGTTTTTACATTATTGAATATTTATTTATTTATTTATTTATTTATTTTAAATTTTTATTTTTTTTATTATACTTTAAGTTCTAGGGTACATGTGCATAACGTGCAGGTTTGTTACATATGTATACTTATGCCATGTTGGTGTGCTGCACCCATCAACTCGTCAGCACCCATCAATTCATCATTTATATCATGTATAACTCCCCAATGCAATCCCTCCCTCCTCCCCCCTCCCCATAATAGGCCCCAGTGCGTGATGTTCCCCTTCCCGAGTCCAAGTGATCTCATTGTTCAGTTCCCACCTATGAGTGAGAACATGCGGTGTTTGGTTTTCTCTTCTTGTGATAGTTTGCTAAGAATGATGGTTTCCAGCTGCATCCATGTCCCTACAAAGGACGCAAACTCATCCTTTTTTATGGCTGCATAGTATTCCATGGTGTATATGTGCCACATTTTCTCAATCCAGTCTGTCACAGATGGACATTTGGGTTGATTCCAAGTCTTTGCTATTGTGAATAGTGCCGCAATAAACATATGTGTGCATGTGTCTTTGTAGTAGAATAATTTATAATCCTTTGGGTATATACCCAGTAGTGGGATGGCTGGGTCATATGGTACATCTAGTTCTAGATCCTTGAGGAATTGCCATACTGTTTTCCATAATGGTTGAACTAGTTTACAATCCCACCAACAGTGTAAAAGTGTTCCTATTTCTCCAAATCCTCTCCAACACCTGTTGTTTCCTGACTTCCTAATGATTGCCATTCTAACTGGTGTGAGATGGTATCTCATTGTGGTTTTGATTTGCATTTCTCTGATGGCGAGTGATGATGAGCATTTTTTCATGTGTCTGTTGGCTGTATGAATATCTTCTTTTGAGAAATGTCTATTCATATCCTTTCCCCACTTTTTGATGGGGTTGTTTGTTTTTTTCTCGTATATTTGTTTGAGTTCTTTGTAGATTCTGGATATTAGCCCTTTGTCAGATGAGTAGATTGCAAAAATTTTCTCCCATTCTGTAGGTTGCCTGTTCACTCTGATGGTAGTTTCTTTTGCTGTGCAGAAGCTCTTTAGTTTAATTAGATCCCATTTGTCAATTTTTGCTTTTGCTGCCGTTGCTTTTGGTGTTTTAGACATGAAGTCCTTGCCCATGCCTATGTCCTGAATGGTACTACCTAGATTTTCTTCTAGGGTTTTTATGGTATTAGGTCTAACATTTAAGTCTCTAATCCACCTTGAATTAATCTTCGTATAAGGGGTAAGGAAAAGATCCAGTTTCAGCTTTCTGCTTATGGCTAGCCAATTTTCCCAGCACCATTTATTAAATAGGGAATCCTTTCCCCATTTCTTGTTTCTCTCAGGTTTGTCAAAGATCAGATGGCTGTAGATGTGTGGTATTATTTCTGAGGACTCTGTTCTGTTCCATTGGTCTATATCTCTGTTTTGGTACCAGTACCATGCTGTTTTGGTTACTGTAGCCTTCTAGTATAGTTTGAAGTCAGGTAGCGTGACGCCTCCAGCTTTGTCCTTTTGACTTAGGATTGTCTTGGCAATGCGGGCTCTTTTTTGGTTCCATATGAACTTTAAAGCAGTTTTTTCCAATTCTGTGAAGAAACTCATTGGTAGCTTGATGGGGATGGCATTGAATCTATAAATAACCTTGGGCAGTATGGCCATTTTCACGATATTGATTCTTCCTATCCATGAGCATGGTATGTTCTTCCATTTGTTTGTGTCCTCTTTGATTTCACTGAGCAGTGGTTTGTAGTTCTCCTTGAAGAGGTCCTTTACATCCCTTGTAAGCTGGATTCCTAGGTATTTTATTCTCTTTGAAGCAATTGTGAATGGAAGTTCATTCCTGATTTGGCTCTCTGCTTGTCTGTTACTGGTGTATAAGAATGCTTGTGATTTTTGCACATTAATTTTGTATCCTGAGACTTTGCTGAAGTTGCTTATCAGCTTAAGGAGATTTTGGGCTGAGACGATGGGGTTTTCTAAATATACAATCATGTCATCTGCAAACAGGGACAATTTGACTTCTTCTTTTCCTAACTGGATACCCTTGATTTCTTTCTCTTGCCTGATTGCCCTAGTCAGAACTTCCAACACTATGTTGAATAGGAGTGGTGAGAGAGGGCATCCCTGTCTTGTGCCAGTTTTCAAAGGGAATTTTTCCAGTTTTTGCCCATTCAGTATGATATTGGCTGTGGGTTTGTCATAAACAGCTCTGATTATTTTGAGGTACGTTCCATCAATACCGAATTTATTGAGCGTTTTTAGCATGAAGGGCTGTTGAATTTTGTCAAAAGCCTTTTCTGCATCTATTGAGACAATCATGTGGTTCTTGTCTTTGGTTCTGTTTATATGCTGGATTACGTTTATTGATTTGCGAATGTTGAACCAGCCTTGCATCCCAGGGATGAAGCCCACTTGATCATGGTGGATAAGCTTTTTGATGTGCTGCTGAATCCGGTTTGCCAGTATTTTGTTGAGAATTTTTGCATCGATGTTCATCAGGGATATTGGTCTAAAATTCTCTTTTTTTTGTTGTGTCTCTGCCAGGCTTTGGTATCAGGATGATGTTGGCCTCATAAAATGAGTCAGGGAGGATTCCCTCTTTTTCTATTGATTGGAATAGTTTCAGAAGGAATGGTACCAGCTCCTCCTTGTACCTCTGGTAGAATTCAGCTGTGAATCCATCTGGTCCTGGACTTTTTTTGGTGGGTAGGCTATTAATTGTTGCCTCAATTTCAGAGCCTGCTATTGGTCTATTCAGGGATTCAACTTCTTCCTGGTTTAGCCTTGGGAGAGTGTAAGTGTCCAGGAAATTATCCATTTCTTCTAGATTTTCTAGTTGATTTGCATAGAGGCGTTTATAGTATTCTCTGATGGTAGTTTGTATTTCTGTGGGGTCAGTGGTGATATCCCCTTTATCATTTTTTATTGCATCTATTTGATTCCTCTCTCTTTTCTTCTTTATTAGCCTTGCTAGCAGTCTGTCAATTTTGTTCATCTTTTCAAAAAACCAACTCCTGGATTCATTGATTTTTTGGAGGGATTTTTGTGTCTCTATCTCCTTCAGTTCGGCTCTGATCTTAGTTATTTCTTGCCTTCTGCTAGCTTTTGAATGTGTTTGCTCTTGCCTCTCTAGTTCTTTTAATTGTGATGTTAGAGTGTCAATTTTGGATCTTTCCTGCTTTCTCTTGTGGGCATTTAGTGCTATAAATTTCCCTCTACACACTGCTTTAAATGTGTCCCAGAGATTCTGGTATGTTGTATCTTTGTTCTCATTGGTTTCAAAGAACATCTTTATTTCCGCTTTCATTTCGTTATGTACCCAGTAGTCATTCAGGAGCAGGTTGTTCAGTTTCCATGTAGTTGAGCGGTTTTGATTGAGTTTCTTAGTCCTGAGTTCTAGTTTGATTGCACTGTGGTCTGAGAGACAGTTTGTTATAATTTCTGTTCTTTTACATTTGCTGAGGAGTGCTTTACTTCCAATTATGTGGTCAATTTTGGAATAAGTGCGATGTGGTGCTGAGAAGAATGTATATTCTGTTGATTTGGGGTGGAGAGTTCTATAGATGTCTATTAGGTCCGCTTGGTGCAGAGATGAGTTCAATTCCTGGATATCCTTGTTAACTTTCTGTCTCGTTGATCTGTCTAATGTTGACAGCGGAGTTTTGAAGTCTCCCATTATTATTGTATGGGAGTCTAAGTCTCTTTGTAAGTCTCTAAGGACTTGCTTTATGAATCTGGGTGCTCCTGTATTGGGTGCATATATATTTAGGAGAGTTAGCTCTTCCTGTTGAATTGATCCCTTTACCATTATGTAATGGCCTTCTTTGTCTCTTTTGATCTTTGATGGTTTAAAGTCTGTTTTATCAGAAACTAGGATTGCAACCCCTGCTTTTTTTTGTTCTCCATTTGCTTGGTAGATCTTCCTCCATCCCTTTATTTTGAGCCTATGTATGTCTCTGCATGTGAGATGGGTCTCCTGAATACAGCAGACTGATGGGTCTTGACTCTTTATCCAGTTTGCCAGTCTGTGTCTTTTAATTGGAGCATTTAGTCCATTAACATTTAAGGTTAATATTGTTATGTGTGAACTTGATCCTGTCATTATGATATTAACTGGTTATTTTGCTCGTTAGTTGATGCAGTTTCTTCCTAGCCTCGATGGTCTTTACATTTTGGCATGTTTTTGCAATGGCTGGTACCGGTTGTTCCTTTCCATGTTTAGGGCGTCCTTCAGGGTCTCTTGTAAGGCAGGCCTGGTGGTGACAAAATCTCTAAGCATTTGCTTATCTGTAAAGGATTTTATTTCTCCTTCACTTATGAAACTTAGTTTGGCTGGATATGAAATTCTGGGTTTAAAATTCTTTTCTTTAAGAATGTTGAATATTGGCCCCCACTCTCTTCTGGCTTGTAGAGTTTCTGCCAAGAGATCTGCTGTTAGTCTGATGGGCTTCCCTTTGTGGGTAACCCGACCTTTTTCTCTGGCTGCCCTTAAGATTTTTTCCTTCATTTCAACTTTGGTGAATCTGGCAATTATGTGTCTTGGAGTTGCTCTTCTGGAGGAGTAACTTTGTGGTGTTCTCTGTATTTCCTGAATTTGAACGTTGGCCTGCCCTACTAGGTTGGGGAAGTTCTCCTGGATGATATCCTGAAGAGTGTTTTCCAACTTGGTTCCATTTTCCCCCTCACTTTCAGGCACCCCAATCAGACGTAGATTTGGTCTTTTTACGTAATCCCGTACTTCTTGCAGGCTTTGTTCATTTCTTTTTCTTCTTTTTTCTTTTGGTTTCTCTTCTCGCTTCATTTCATTCATTTGATCTTCAATCGCTGATACTCTTTCTTCCAGTTGATCGAGTCTGTTACTGAAGCTTGTGCATTTGTCACGTATTCTCGTGTCATGGTTTTCATCTCTGTCATTTCGTTTATGATCTTCTCTGCATTAATTAGTCTAGCTGTCAATTCTTCCACTCTTTTTTCAAGATTTTTAGTTTCTTTGCGCTGGGTACGTAATTCCTCCTTTAGCTCTGAGAAGTTTGATGGACTGAAGCCTTCTTCTCTCCTCTCGTCCAAGTCATTCTCTGACCAGCTTTGATCCGTTGCTGGCGACGGGCTGCGCTCCTTTGCAGGGGGAGATGCGCTCTTATTTTTTGAATTTCCAGCTTTTCTGCCCTGCTTCTTCCCCATCTTTGTGGTTTTATCTGTTTCTGGTCTTTGATGATCGTGACGTACTGATGGGGTTTTGGTATAGGTGTCCTTCCTGTTTGATAGTTTTCCTTCTGACAGTCATAAGGACTGTCTGTTGGTCTGTTGGAGATTGCTTGAGGTCCACTCCAGACCCTGTTTGCCTGGGTATCAGCAGCAGAGGTTGCCGAAGATAGAATATTGCTGAACAGCGAGTGTACCTGTCTGATTCTTCCTTTGGAAGTTTCCTCTCAGGGGTGTACTCCACCCTGTGAGGTGTGGGGTGTCAGACTGCCCCTAGTGGGGGATGTCTCCCAGCTAGGCTACTCAGGAGTCAGGGACCCACCTGAGCAGGCAGTCTGTCCGTTCTCAGATCTCAACCTCCGCGTTGGGAGATCCACGGCTCTCCCCAAAGCTGTCAGACAGAGTCGTTCGCATCTGCACCGGCCCCCGCTGCTTCCCCTGTTGGTCTTCAGCTGTGCGCTGTCCCCAGAGGTGGAGTCTACAGAGACAGGCAGGCTTCCTTGAGCTGCTGTGAGCTCCACCCAATTCGAGCTTCCCAGTGGCTTTGTTTACCTACTTAAGCCTCAGCAATTGCGGGCGCCCCTCCCCCAGCCTTGCTGCTGCCTTGCCGATAGGTCGCTGCAGACTGCTGTGTTAGCAGTGAGGGAGGCTCCGTGGGCGTGGGACCCTCCCGGCCAGGTGTGGGATATATTCTCCTGTTGTGCCTGTTTGCTTAAAGTGCGGTATTGGGGTGGGAGTTACCCGATTTTCCAGGTGTTGTGTGTCTCAGTTCCCCTGGCTAGGAAAACAGATTCCCTTCCCCCTTGCACTTCCAGGTGAGGTGATGCCTCGCCCTGCTTCAGCTCTCACTGGTCAGGCTGCAGCAGCTGACCAGCACCGATTGTCCGGCACTCCCTAGTGAGATGACCCCAGTACCTCAGTTGAAAATGCAGAAATCACCGGTCTTCTGTGTCGCTCGCACTGGGAGTTGGAGACTGGAGCTGTTCCTATTCGGCCATCTTGCTCCGCCCCTCCATTATTGAATATTTAAAACATATTTGTAAACTCCCCAATTCGCATGATTAGCAATTTCATATTAAAGTTTAGAATTATTATCAAACTTGGGGAAACTTTTCTTATTTCTTTTCATTTACGAGCTATGAGATTTCAGGGAATTTCAGTTTTTCTGGAGGAGTGAAATATTCTTTGACATCACTCATTAGCAAGGAGTTTGCCTCCAAGGGAAGTGAAGTATCATTCATAGCTTTTTCAACATGAATGTTTTATGTCAAATCCCCAAATATAGAATTTTTTCCAATGTATTGATGTGGTTCGCAACTTGTGGTTATTTGTAAGAGCGTACTTGAAGCCATTCCTTCCCTGGGATTGCTAACAATAAATTAACCAGGCATAGAAGTAATAGTGAACCATATGACTTTATCCCATAAAGCTAGACCAAACCAGACTAAATGAATTCCCAAGGAATCTTCTATGCTATCTTAAAAATGCTGAGGATATTCCAGTGTGTTATTTACATAAGGAAAAATGTGAAAAGGGCACAATCAGAGAGGAAAGCAACAAAAGTCTTAACTCATTACATTTAACATACCTTTTGCAAATTTTGCAAAATCAGATGCAAACCCACGCTGAGGCCCCTCTCTGGGCTTTCCAAAGCTTAAACAAGTGACAGGTCCTAAGGTTTAAGCTTTATCAGTTTCCCATGAATCAGCCTCTGATTTTTGCCTGTATCTATGTTTTCATCTATATTGTCATCTATACACATACTAAAAAAAATCTATATTTTCATCCATATTTATGTTCCATAAATTGTCTCCTAACCAGCACAGTGCCCTATGCCTAAAATAGTTTCTGACTTATGGTAAGCACAAGATAGGAGCTTTTAGAATTAGTTGGATTGGACTGAATTTAATTGACAACGTGTAAAAAATTTAATTGGGTTGGTTCTTATCCTTTTTATGCCTTATGGCAAAATGAGAAGAATGCAGCAGGCTTTAGCATTACTTACTATATTTTTTAAAACTTAGGAAACGTTATTTTACCTCTTTGAGATTCTGTTTCTTAACCCGCAAAATGGGGGAAATAATACTTGGCAAGAGTCTGCAAATTATCTTCCAGTATTCATTCTTGCCTTCTACTATAGAAAGAGAACCCCTGGTTTTAGCTGGGCACATGGCTGCCAGAATAAAAGCTACAGTTCCCAGACTCTCTTGCCATTATATCAGATGAATGAGATGTAAATTGTCATGTAGTGACTTCCCAAACTTTCTGAAAAGAAAGATGACAGACGTCTTGCCTTCCTCTTCATCTTTTCCTCTATCTTGATGCTTAGAATGTGCATAAGATGCTAGAGCTCTACCCACCATCTTGGACTAGGAGGCAGAGGACCATAGCCTAGGGGGAGTGGAATAAACAGATTAAAGGCTCCTAATCTGGCAAGACTTTGAGGAGCAAAGCTACCATGGCAATTCGGGGTTGCCCACCTCTACATATTAAATTAATCACTATTATTTTGAGCTTCTGTTACTTGTGCTGAATGTAACGCAAATGGCTGCATTGCAGGTTTTGGGAAGGCTCTATATGCAAAGGACCCAGCACAGTGTCTGGCATAGCACTGATGTCTGTTATAGCAGCTGTTTAGCATTCTCTTATCTGGATATTTTTGCTTGCCCCATGAAGCAGCTCTCAAAAGTGACTACATTCCTAGTGCTAGCTAGTAAATAGTTTCATTCCTTAAGTTTCTAAAAATAAGCCTTCTCAATGTCACCTATGTATTAAATTCTGTAGCCTTATCTCCTTTATAAACTGTTAGGAGAAGAATCTATCAGGATGGGATTAATATTTTCCTGCTGTGTAGACTTTTAAGAATGTGCTGGTGTGTAATTTTTCCCAGCATATAATTTTCATCCTGCTTTCTATTTTTTCATCTTGCTGTTGTCAACTCTAACTTGGAAAATATCTTTAAATAGATATTGGAGCAAAAAAAGGATTGTGCTTAAAGAAACTGTGGTGTCTGTTTACACAGTTTACAAAGTGATCAAGCATTATCCTTTTAATAGAGGCCTATGGAACTGGATTGGTGAAAATTTATGCCTGAATTTCCATAAAACTGAATTAATAGGGAAAATGGCATTATTCTTTTTTCCCAAAAAGTGATCTTAATTCATACTATTATTATTTTTTGATGGAATAGACTATACACATTTTCATTTCCACCTTCCCAAATCCCCATTTTTCATGAAAGTTTTCCTTAGCTTCTGTGCAGTAGGTCATTTCTTTCCTCTTGGACATCTTGTTTGGCTTCATTATCTTGCCAACTTCTTTGGGTCTTGACTTACAGCTCTTTTCCACTAAAGATGCAAAATGCAAATAGAGTCTAAGGCAGAAGAGTGATTTTCCAGGAGCAAAGGAATGCTAAGGAAACTGAGTTCCCAGCCTTTCAGGAGTTAGTTCTTTCTTCAATTACAGCCCCTCCTCTCCCCTCCTAGGGAGCCCTGCGCGATAGACTTGTTAGGGGAACACACAAGGTAGCATCAACTCAGGAAGGTCCCCGAAATTAATCTCGCCTGGTACATTAGGAAACACTTCCCTGACATTTGCTGTCCCTGTCAGCCCTAATAAAGAGATTTTTACCTGTATTTGCCTATTCAACACTTCAGCCCCTCAGCCAATTTTGGAAATTATTTTTGATTTATGGCTCTCTCTCAGGCGGGTGTCACCCTGCCTGTCAATTATGCCTTAAAGCAAATGCTAAGTGAATGCTGGCTAGTAAAATTAATAAGGGAAACCTTTACTCAGAAACCCAGAAAGAGGCTTGTAAAGGGGATCATTCAACCAGGCAGCAACTCGGTGGCTGCCTGTGATATTTATAAGCAAGACAGAGGTATGTGGAGTTCAGTCACACACAGAAAGGAACAGCATTTTTCTCCCCTCAGTATTTAAGGCTTAGCCACTCTGGAGAACACAAAGACCTAATGATGAAAGTCTATTGATTCCAGTCTCCTCAGATGGGACCTGAAAATGTTTTCCTCCAGTTTGTGAATATACACTGCTCAATTTCACTACAAATCTAAGAAATAGAAACCATATAGTTCTTATTATTTTAAAGGTTTGCAACATAAACACGTGTTCCTTGGTTTCTGTAATTTTTACATATTTGATAGTAGATAAGTTACTGCTAGTTAAGTACATGGATGAATAATTAATTAATTAATGAAGCAAGTCCACATAATCTTGGGGACCCTTATTTCTGGCTACATTTACAGCGACCTGGCCCATTCACCTCGTCCCTCTGTACACTTCAGCCTCCTGACATTCACTGTGATCCTTACTTTTCCACTCTGGGTCCTCTGAACATTCTTCAGTTTCTACCAGGAATGTTCTCTCTTGGCCTCTTTCCCTGAAGAGCTCAAACTCATCCTTCAGGCCTTAGTTCTAATTGTGCTTGCCCAGAGAAATCTTCTCTTCAACCTATATGAGTTATCATTTGTAATCTCCTATTCTACCCTTTCCTTTTGCTTAGAGGAACTTATCACATTGAGTCATTATGCATTCATTTGTGAGATTATTGGTTCTGTACTTGTTGCCTAAACTAAAGTTGAAGCGAGAGGTCAGGCCCTCTGGTTCTTGTTTAGTTCTATCTGCACCCCCAGAATACAGCACAGTCTTGGCACATAATAAACTCTCAAAAGATACCTGTTAAATAAATGCAACATGAATGAAGGATGACTCTTTTAGAAATTTAGGTTATTACATTCCTCACCCTAAGCTGGGTGCACAATGCTCTCCAATACATTAATTTTTTTTCTCTCTCTCTCCTATGAGAATACTTGAGAATACTCTCAACAGATGATTTGAATACTCCCTAGGGGTCGAAGAAAAAATAATAGTAAAAAGAGAGGTTTTAGTACATGGCTTAAGCCTCAAAGACAAGAAGGAACAATAAAACTTTATAAATTCATTCATTGGATGCTCATTTTAGTTACTGATCACTTACTATGTACAAAGGATTATTATAGATACTGGGGATAACAGAGAACAACATGAAATTTGTCTCTTCCCTGGTGGAAGTAAGTAATGGGTGCTGCTGAGTGCAAATTCTGAATTAATTTATTTCCTCAGGACCTATGGTTTTCTCCTGGTTCTCCCAGTTGCATTTTTAGTTGCAAACGCATCCCCTAAAATTGAGAAAACTGTGATCTTGGGCTGGCCAGACTGAAACGAAGACAGCGGTAATCATACAGATGAATCAAGCATTGGTGCTGGAGGGGAGTCGAAAGATATCTCTTTTTATCCCACTGCCTCATGGGAGAACTGAGGCCCTTGTTCCCTAATGCTATTTCATCCACATGAGCTGCAAAGGAACTTCAGCTTATTAAGAACAACTATTGATAGGCATCTTGATGTTTCTTACAATGTCCTGGAGAATATATCATGCTACGATTTATAGTTTTTCCCATTAAATCAAATCATTGTAATTATTATTTCTCAGAGTGAATAAGTAGATCTGTAATATATATGATTATTTGCAGAACGAATTTCAAATGTGTAATTCTTATAGATTCTAATCAGAAGCATTTAGGATTCAATTAGTGAGTCCTTTTTTATGACCTCATAAGACCCAGAACTCCCTTGCTGACCTTTGTTATAGAAAGAAAAGTCATGGGATTTGGTGTTGGACAGTTCTGGCATCAAATCTAGATTCCACTATTTTGTATTTCGTGACTCACAGGTAATTCTACCTGACACAGCGATGGGAGGACACAGTACTGGATAAGAGCATAAATTTTAGAATCAGATTTCTGGATTCTAGACTTGCTCTACCACTTTTTACCTTTGTCATCATTCAAGTTGTTCAACAACTCTGAGTTCTGACTTCCTCATCTGACAAAGGTGGCAATAATGATGCCTTCTCACGAGGTCACTAACACAGATGGTGTTTTAAAGCACTTAGAATACAGCCTGGAAAAACATGAATATTCAGTAAATGATAGACCTGTAACTACTAGTCAGGGTTCTCGATTTCAAGTAATGGAAACTGATGTTAGTTAACTCTAGTGGAAAGGAGCTTACTGAAAAGGTATTTATTTGTCACAGATTCAAGGGGAAGGGTGTCAAAGTTGAGCTCAGAAAGGATCAAAAGAAACCAAGGCACAGCCAAGACACTGCCAGGGAAAGGGCCCCCTAAGGATCGCCTCTACCAGTGGTGTCCTCAGAATACTGGATTTGTGCCTTGGAGCTCTGAACAGATCACTCAGCAGCAGCTTCCCCCAATCATGTCTACCCATGTCAGCCAGCTGCCTGTCCTAAGATGTTTGGCAGTTCCAGGCAGGAGTGTCTTTCTGGAGGGGCTTCAGTTACATGGCATATTCCAAGTGACAGGAACCTACAGCCATCTTTTATGAGCCACTCTCCCCCTCTTCCACAGTGCTGGTATTATCGTTCTTCTATTTTGAAAATAGGAAAGCTGAGGCATGGAGAGATGATGTAGCTTACTCAGCTATCGAATGGCAGAGCAGCCCATCAATAATTCAAATGCAGGACTAAGAACTCCAATACCATATTTTTTCCACTGCGCTGTGCCCCCAAAGTTGTGACCTATGCTTTACATTTGATATTTTACCTACTTTCGTATTTGCCATGAGGCTAAGTATCCTCATCCAATGTAAGCAAATTAAATTGCAGCCTATTCAGCTTTCTCACTAGGGCCATCCCCCAACTACAGGCTAATCTGGATTTGTATAGTTTTGCCTGTGTCCAATGCATTTTTGAAGGGAAAGGAATTTGGATATAGATGCAAATAAATAGATCTACAGATAGTCATTCAATTATTATAAATTGTAAGAGGAAGTTGGTGTGATCACATCCTTCTCATTGGATCAGTGAGGTTCTAAAGATAGGTTTTTAACATTTGGGGAAAGTTTATTTGCCTGAATATGAATACTAACATCTCTTCCCTCCCTAGAAAACAATTTTTAAGTTGGGCCCCTGCAAGTCAGCAAATTTCCATCTGGGGTCCATCTCTGTAACAATTGCATCGTTTTATTCCAGAACAATTAAGATTGAGTGTAAAAACTGCACAGTTAATAAGCAAAGATTTTGAATGATGCAGAGTAATAGAATGTTCTATTTCTGTATATTCCCGGAATCACAGATTTCATTTTGTGCTAAGCCTTATTTGTCTACAAAATCCAAAGCTCTGGAAAAACATACCTAGGGAGAGCACCTTCTCAGATTCTTGGCACTGAGAAACTACAAAATCTCAGCATGTATGTGGTTGTTAGATCCCACAGAACATGAAAAAGTAAGAGAGAATAAAACCTCCAATTTATGTAAAGTTTTAAATTAGACATCTTCTTTAGTTGTAAGACATACAACATAGCCAAAGCCTTAGAATATCTTGCTTTGTTGTTGGCTGTTGGTTCATTTTAGTCCTTTCAAATGCATAATTTATCTGTCCCCCCAAAATGGAAAGAGTACCATTTTCACTGTTTTATTTGAAAGGAAACTGGAAATCAGAAAAATTTAGTAGTAAATTCAATTCTAATGCGTATGTGACCCAATCTGGATTTGAATGTGTCTCTCTGATTCCAAGGTCTGTGTGTCCATGCACACCACGCACACATGTACATACAGAGAAATAACAGGGCCATCTAGAATTGAAGGATGTTATATCTCCCTACAAATTTGTGCAGTAGGGTAAGATCAAAGGAAATGAAAAAAAAAGAAAAGGGGAAGGATCAGATATTAATGGCAAATTAGTAAGAGGTTGGGGAAAGAAGAGGAATTGGGAAAAAATGACATTCCATTGAATAGTGTATGTGAAGCTTATCACTCAGGGATGATGTTTTCTTGGTGTGAACATTTTAAACTATTTCTACATGGTCCATGTTGCTTGTCAGTAGAGATATGAAAGGGATAAATATAACCCCTGGGGTTTCACAGCCTTGCACTTTGAAGAAATCAGCAATCGTTCTCCAGTTATCAAAACCCAGCATTCTTCATAGTGATGGATGCAGTATCCTTTGGAATTACTCAAGTGGAGGTAGCAAATGCTGGAATAAATTGGGTTTTTTTAAAAACTGAAAGCACAATTTCATGTGGTTCAAAACTGCTTATATGGAATTCCCCAAACACTTGCCCCTTATTTATCAGAGTGCCTTCATCAGCACATTCACTTTGAATCACTTAGCCTATTCTTCCCTTAGGTTGGCCGAATGCCCTCATTGGGTTGTTCTCTGTTGGAAGGGGCAGTTTCTAAACACACTCTTGTTGCAACTTCTACCCACTCATACTAGACATGATGTCCAGGCTACCGGAGTGTTCTTCACTGATGGCTCTTCCAACTGGTCAGAACAACTTTCAGCATGAGTTGTTTCCTTAGCTCTCTATCTCTCCAGTAGCAAAGCCAGTTGATCTCCCACTCTTACAGGTTCAGTAATGTTCCCACTCGTAGACCAATCACACCCCTGATTCCTGGGACTATATGATGTCCTAGGTTGGTGGCTGATATGATATCAGCATCGATGTCAGTACCTCTCTGACCTTTTGTCTTACCTCCAAATACAGGAAAGAAAGGGTGGTGGTGGGCAAGACCTATGACACAGAAGAAGGTTATAGATCGTGTAGATTCCTCTTCTTCAGCCAAGATTATTTCTGTCTGAAGGATGTTATGGTCATTTGTTCTTGTTCATGCCCTACTTAGAATATTGTTCCCCTAATACTTGGGTGTCTCAGTCCCTCTTATCTCTTGGGTCCCAGGTCAAAGATGACTTCCATGGAGAGGCACTTCCTGATTATCCAATTGAAAGTAGCCTCTGGCTCTCCAGGTCTACTCATCAATATCACTCTGCTTTTTGTTCTTAGGGGTCTCATCACAATTTAGAATCATATCGTTTATTTGCTTTATGTCCATCTCACTATGAGATAAACTTCCTGAGAAGAACAAATATAATAAATGTATCTGTTTTTCAATGTTGAATTATATTCAATTTGTTGAATGAGTAATATCGAATTGGTTCTCTAAATGGTTCTTGTGACCTTTCTCATTTTTATATCTATTGTCTCACACATGAAAAATAAACATGATTATTATGTAATCACAGAATACATGGAACCATGACTTAGGGTCACAATTTTGAATAGCTGGTGCTATTTTGCAAATTTCATGATGTTAAAATGATAGCATTGGGTAGTACTTTCCCCAACAAAAAAAGTCATGGGTCTTGTTCTTTTATTACATTTTCCTACAGAATTACCTCACTTCTTTCTCAGTTGATTGACATGATGATTTTATTTATTCTTAACATTCCTTTAAGAGGTTAACCTTGAGATAGGAGGGATCCTGTTTACTGTTGCTCCCTACTTCTGTACTTAGTGTGGTGCCTGGAAGCTCTCCATATACTTCCACATGCATGAGTGGATGTTGACGATAAGAACCCTAACATTTAGCCCACACCCTACTCATAACTGGGTTTCTATTTTCAGCCAGGCCCCTGACTCGGTATTCTGTATCCTCATTCCATCCAAACCAGAAATTGACTGACCTTCTACCATGAACTTTGGAGAAGCCCTGTGCATGGATGGATCTCCAGGACCTATAGACCAGACACCATGATTTTGCCCATACCTTCAGGAACTCTCCAGTCAGACTCTGGAAGATCACAAGCTCCATTCCCTTTCTTGGACATCCACATGTTGGCTGTTGCTGTGTCTCCCTAAAGCAGACAGCATGCCTGGTGGGGAGATTACTGCTGCTCACTACTGGACTCCATGCCACCAGCTCTTCTGCCTGATAAGATAATTCTGGACCACAGTAGGTATGAGCAGTACTTCTTCTAAGAAAAGACAATCTGAAGTTTCTGGCAAGTGCCAGCCACAATGCTGTTTCTGAACAAATTCTCACTGGAAAACTTTCAGTTACAAATTAAGAAATATAACTTTATGCTATTGATACCTGTAGATTGAGATGGGAAAATAAAACCATTTGAAATTCTCATCCAATTTTTTTTTTTCTTTTAAGACAGAGTTTCACTCTTGTTGCCCAGGCTGGAATGCAATGGCATGATCTCGGCTCACTGCAACCTCTGCCTTCTGAGTTCAAGCGATTCTCCTGCCTCAGCCTCCCGAGTAGCTAGGATTACAGGCGTGTGTCACCACACCTGGCTAATTTTTGTATTTTTTTAGTAAAGACAGGGTTTCACCATCTTGGCCAGGCTGGTCTCAAACTCTTGACCTCATGATCCACCCACCTTGGCCTCCCAAAGTGCTGGAATTACAGGCATGAGCCACTGCACCTGGCCCTCTAAACTTTTTGATTGAGCCCCATCAGTAAGTGTTTTCTAAATACTACTCATATGTGTTTACTTGTAAGATATATATATATATATATATGGATATTATAAAACATACTTAATATACATTTTAAAACTATGAAATCAAAATAAATTTTAAAAAATTTTGTTTAGCAAAACATCATCTTCCATGATTCTGTGCATGCCTTCCTCCATAGCTCCATTTCTAGAGGAACAATCACACAGGGAAGTTCAAGATGCATTTGTTCTGCTGCTCTTTAAAACTGCTGTTTACACTCGTGTCGCACTGCAGTTCCTGATGTAGTGGAGAGGTGGTGACCCCAACCTATTTGTGGTGTGAGATTACAGAAGCATTTAGAGAAGCTGACAAATTCAGGACACATAGTTTTAACACAGCAAAATGAAGTAAGTTTTGATGTTGTTTTCATTCAACAAATAGGGGACACCAAACAAAATCTGGCTGAAAAAAAAAAAACAGACTGAGAATGTGTGTCTTCATGATTTGTGAGATAGTTATCAGAAAGACTGCAGAAAACCAGGGGGATATATACATATATAAGGCATGGCTTCCTGGTCATGAATAAGCAAGGCACGTTTCATTGGCAGCATGTGTTCAATAAAACCTTTGTGCACAGGCCAAAATTCAGCCTGCCAGTGATTTTCATGGATTGTGTCAGCCAATGTTATTAGCTAATTGTGTAGTTAACCTAGTGCAAGAATTTTATTGCAACTGTATATTTGGTACTTATATATCAGGAAGTTTTTGATACTCAGCCCCGCAAGCCTTTTGAACAGAAGAACTGGGTTTTTAAAAGCATGTTTACAGTTAACTGGAATTATCACCGCCCTGTAAATTCAGTGTGGGGGAGCAGTCCATCAGCTTCATTTTTAATTAGTTGTGGCAATTAGTTGGTATTTCCTTTTTTTCTCCCAGGAAGAATTCATGAACAAAGATCCAATCTTTCATTCCAATTCAGAAACGTGTCATTTTGCTCTTTGACCAGAATGCCTCCCAGCTGCCCTCTCCTGTCCTAAGCTCAAACAGATCTCATATGGTTATGTTCAGTGATAGGAAGACATTCCTTGTCTGACATTCTGGTACTGGTGTTACGCTAAATGCTCAGGATGGCATGAAATAGCCACTGAGAAATGAAAATGCCCCAGTGACAACACAAAGAAATATTCTATTATCTAAGGTAGCAACTGCAAAAGAATAAAATACTAGATCCACAAAACGTGTGCTTCATCAGGCTGCACGTGTTTGCAATTGCCATCTGTGGTATGATCACGAAGGCAGGATTTCATTTCCCTCTAAATACTGTGCATATAATAATGGCTTTCAAAATTTCACAGCATGAGCCTATGATGGTCCAAGGCCAATAATTTACTGTTGATAACTTAAGAGAGCTTGAGTTTAGCAGAAGTGACTTTAAAGAATTTTGAGTTTGTACATAGCTCAGATGAGGCCGCAAGTTTGAGTGTGACCTTCTTCTATCTACATTTGTCCCACAAGTCTGCAAAATTGAACCAGCTATTTTTTTAACAATTCAACTTTAGAAGGATATTTTCTGGTCAGACTAGATGTTCAAGGTGATTCTGAAGCAGAATATATTTATGGAAATTGGTAAGTCATAAATTTTTGACCTTCCTGCCATCTCAGGGTAAGGTTAAATAAATGTGTTTGTTTTTCCGTCCTCAAGATGTATATTTAAAATCATGTAGAATATTTGTGATCTATTTGAGAAAAATAAGCAATGCCACAACCTTATTTTGCCTAAGAAACAAAAGAAAAAAGAAAACAAAAAATGCTATCATCAAGTAAGCTTAGAACTTAGTCAGGACAATTAGAAACTCACTTAGAAATATGTGAATCATTTTAGCATCACTTAAACATATAGAGGCACTGAACATCGGAGTGACTGAAATAAATATCTTTGCCCCTACATTTCTATATTAAAGTGTAGAACAGCATAATAATATATATATAACATTAAATTATCATTGGAAAAATGCGTGATATGTTAGCATTTAAAATGCAAGACATAAACATAAATATATTTATATCAATATATTATCATTTCAGAAATGTATAAAGAAAGACAATTATAAAGACATAAGTTACTCTTTATTCCACTACCTGCAGATAACCCTATTAGCTTTTCTCATACAAACTATAAAGACATGTTTCCTAATATGTTTCTCACTATGCAACATAAGCCCCTGAACACGTTTCATTTTAATTGCTGCATGATATAGCATTATGTGGCTATACCATAATTTATTTAATCAATATGTGTATCTTTGTTATCTGATTTCATTAATTACGTTACAAGGAAAATAATTTTAAATAACATCTCTTCTATCTGTAATTTAAACATTCCATATGATAGATACTTAAGATTGTAATTATTTGGCCAAAGGGTGTGGGTATTTTTAAGGTTTTTCATTAACAATGCTAAGTTGTTTTCAACAACAACAAAATAATTTCCAGTGTAAGAAATAATTATTTGAGGGGGAGAGACTATAACATATTTGAACCAATGGTTGTACTCACTAAAACTCTGACTAATAAAAACAGGGAAAGTATGAGGAAAAAAAGAAAAAAAAATGAAGAAAGCTGAAACCATTTGAATTTCTAACATTTACATTTATCAGCTCAGTTTACAGTGAATCTCTCTGTTTAAGATGCAGCATATTTCCTGATGAGTTAAAATAGCCAATCGAGAACAAAGTCAAATGCTTTGTTAATGTTAGTTGATCACTCATTTTTAGTAAAAATACTTGATTCTTGATCTTTATCTAATTGTGAATATGAGACTGTGATGAAAGCTATAGATTTTCTTAGAACAAGCACATACAGTATTTTACATCTGTTATCAGGGATCCACAGATCCCAAAGATGCTCATTCCATAGTCCCTTTAGGTATTAGATAATTTGGGTTAATAAACCCTAAAAATAATTATTAGCTCATTTTCAAAACATTGTGAAAGAGAAACAAATGATGGCAACCTTTAAATGCCATATCTGAAGAGCCTACCACTTAGAATTCACAGAATCAAATGGCATTACTGAGAAAACAAATTATAGAGATGTTTAGTCAGGTGGGTCTACACATTTTGTGGGACACAGATTCCTTTGAGATCTTTATGAAAGCAAGGGATATTTTTCCCAGAAGAAAATGTTTGCAGGCACAATCAGCCATCATTTTGACATAGCATATCTGGGTTTAGGTGGTGAATTCAAGGGCATTCTTAATATTTTTCTCAGTGTCCACAGATTCCAGACTGAGAGCCCTTGAACTCCAATCCCATCACAAACTAAATTTTACAGATGAAAAAGATAACGCAAAGAGAAGTTACATGATGTATTTCGGGCCAGAGGTGGTAGCTCATACCTGTAATCCCAGCACTTTGGGACAAGGAGGGTTGCCTGAGCTCAGGAGTTCAAAACCAGTCTAGGCAACATCATGAGACCACGTCTCTAAAAAATAAAAAAGAATAATTTTAAAAACCAATGTTAATAGTTTTAAAAGTATATATCTACTTGTAATAGGAATTGCTAGTTACATTGGCATTATAATCTGTATTTTCTAATCTTCCATTTAGTACCATTTCAGACCCATTTTACAGATCAGAAACTAAAATTCAAAGAAGGCAAATTGCTTACCATAATCATGTGTTATGTGATAAACAGAGAACAAGAAAGTGACATTTCCAGACTCTTGATCTTATAGGTGTCTCCCTTCTCCCCACAAAAAAAGAAAATACTTTAATATTCAGGAATATAAACTTTAAGACTAGATCAGTTGACTATACACGATCAAGTTATTTATCTCGATTAAATAATGTGTTTTCCCTGAGATACGTTGTAATCAACTACAGAAATTCCATCTTTAAGAGTTAAACAGATGTATTCATATACCTGGGTAATTCACTATGCAGATACTAGCTTCTCAGGATGCTTATCCTATTGGCATTGGCAAATGTTCATGTTGAGAGCTTTCCTTTCCTCACTGTAAATTTTGACCCTTGCAGTTATGAAGTTGATAGTAATCAGCTGGTTTAATTTTATTTATTTATTTATTTTTAATAATAGAGAGGGGATTCTCACTATGTGCCCAGGCTGGTCTCAAACTCCTGGGCTCAAGTGATCCTTGCATCTCAGCCTCCCAGACTGCTGGGATTATAGGCACGAGTTTCCATGTCTGACCACAGCTGGTTTGATTTTTGAGTGTATAATGTCTACAACGAAGAAAGTTCTTTAAATAAATCAAATACTGCTCTTTGAAATCCCTCAGGCCCACTAATTTGAAAAACATATGAAGAGGAGATGTAAAAATGTCCTGGTTTCGATACAATCTTTTACATATGCTAGTTTCCAATTTGATGACCTGGAAGTCCAATACCACCAATAGTCAGTATGTTCCCCTTGCTGAAGATAATATATCAATAGATATATGGACAAACAGATCCACAGGCCATCACTTCCCATCAGTTGCTGGCTGTTTGATCATATTGTTCTCAGAACCACTGGAGGCAAGTGAATCAAAAGGTAGCTGGCCACTGGGTTTTTGTTTCCTAGGCCTATTAGAAAACTAAATGTTGGCACTTATTAAATGAGTATTCTCTTGCATGTTGGCTGCTGTGCAAATTTCTTATTTACAATCCCTGGTTTTATTTTTCAAGAGAAGGCTGAATTCCAGCCTAGTGAGTCAGTACACAGAGAATCCATCACAACTGAGAACTATGTCAGGGGCATCCAGGGTTGAGAAGTCGGGGCACGGAGCATGGTGATCATCCCCAGCTGAGCCTGAGTTCTGTTTTCTTTGCACACATTCTACTCTTCGGCCAGATATATTTAAGGATTTTATTTCATAAATGGCCATTTTCTACAACTTATACTATGAAAATTGTGACAGATCGTACACCAAAGATAGCTTTTGTGCCCATTTCAGATAATGAAATAGAGTGGAGCAGGGTTTCTCAGGACTGTACCAGTAGTCAGCTATAGAAGGAGAAGAAGGGAGAAAATATTTGAGAACAAGGAATAAACTCTTAGTTCCTCTTAGAATCTGTTCTTCTTGCTATGAATTATCTGACCTGGCCATAAGTGTGTTTCATGAACATTACACTTCTTTCTACAGAGATTATGGATACAAACCATCCAACGCTACCTAGAATTGACCTTAAGTAAGTGGGAAGATAATCAGACCACTCAGTAAGAGGGACATCATTTTGATCTAGTATCTTGCTTAACTGGATTGTGTGATCCTTGGTGAACTTTCAGCTGTATGTAGAAAGGGAAAAAAGACGATAATCTTTTCTCCTCTGTATGGATATACTTGCCACAGCTTGTCAGACATCCGGTTATCTAAGCTTATACAGACAATGCGATGGGCAAAATCAAGTGGTCAAGTCATCCAAGCTTTGAATCCTCCTGTGAATTGTTTATCCTAGTTGAGCTTAAACTAACTCATTTGTTAAATGGAGGTAGTGAGATTTCTCTGTTGGATTTTTGTGAGGCTTCAATGAGAAAACACACTGGGCCTGGCACATAGTAGGTACTGAATAAATGATAGCTATTCCCAGCAATAGAATGTCAATAAGATTATAATTTTTTAAAAAGTTCATATAAATTTCTCATATATTGAAACCTGAAAAATGGCAAAATTGAGATAATATACTCACGTTTCAATAGACTTGACTCCCGAGTAAAAGAGAGAAATTTGAAGTCTTCCAAAAATCTAAGTTATACCCATTACTATTCATACCCATCAGCCTCCACTCAATATTACAAGTTGGGGGATTAATGTGTAATTCCAGGGAAATCTCTAAAATGATGATGTTTAAAAAATTAGTTTTAAGAAGTACTCTCTATTCTGTTTCAAGTAAGTTTTGAAGTGGACACAAAAATTATTTTTAGTGTATGGACAATCACAATTTTCATAACATGGATGACAGAAAATGGCCATTTAAGGAAATAGACGTTCTACATATGTACATCTAACAGAAAAGTAGAAACTGTACAAAGAAAACTTTGTAACATATCATCCCATTTCAGTAATTACTCTTGATAACACATTATTTTGGAGTAATCAGAAGACAATGCCACCTAATTTCTCTATTAGAAAAGATAAGTTAATTACTTCATTTAATTTATTTCCAAAGAAAATTTGCACATTATTTTTCAACTAAAAAATACTAAAATATATATTTTAGAGATAATATTTTCCATGTTAATAACAGCCTAAGGTGATTTAAGCCAGAACTCAAACACAGTGATTCATTTGAGCTTAGCAACTTTCCATACAATAATACTTGATATACATATTTTAGTTGTTCTGATACTACTGTGTGAACACGTGTATATTTCCAAATTCTAATAAAATAACCATAAAATATGATTCAAGCCATATGCTGGAATGGTTAAGCAGCTGCTTAATCCATTTCTTTAAAAACTACATACATAAAATAAATTGGAGCATAGGTTTGTGGAGGCCTGTGTACATTTTATTAAAAAAAATTAAAATAGCCAGGTGACTCCTGAAAGAAGGACTTTGTAACACCCCCAAGCGATCCAAGTCACCTTAGTATTTGCCCTCTCCAGCTTGGGCTGGAAACCCTGGGCAATCAAGCTGGCTCCCAGTATGATTTTAGAGCTTGTATGCCCAATTAACTGAATTTCTCCACCTGTTGGTGAGATTGCTGGTCTAGGCATTATGAACGTGCACAGTTTACATGAAGCAGAGTACAGAAACGATGAACTGAGTAATTCAACAAAATCGAGTGGAAACATTGTTTCCCCTACCACCCGTTCTAATTTATCAGTTCACTTCTGTAAAGCCTGTCAAACTGTTGAGTCTAATCCAAATTTGGAATTGCAGAAATCACTTCTATGCAAACAAGTGTTTATGCCATCACCATCATCATCATCATCATCCAGGTCCACATCATCATTATATTAGGGTTCTCCAGAGAAGCAGAACCAATAGGATGGATGAATGAAAGATAGATAGACAGATAGAGAGATAGAGATAGATAGACAGACAGATAGATAGATAGATAGATAGATAGATAGATAGATAGATAGATAGATAATGTCAAAATGGATTTGGTATTGGAATTGGTTACTATGATTATGGAAGCTAAGAAGTCCCATTACTGGCTGTCTTCAAGCTGCAGAACCAGCAAATCCAGTGGCTTCATTCAGTCTGAATACAAAGACGTCAGAACCAGAAAAGCCAAGGCTGTAACTCTCAGTCTGAGACTGAAGGCCTAAGACCCTGGGGAGCTGCTGGTGTAAGTTCTGGAGTGTGAAGGCCTGTGAACCTGGAGTCCTGAAGCCCAAGGGGAGCAGAAGAAGGATGCCCCAGCTCCAGGAGAGAGAACAAATTAGCCTTTATTCTTTCTATTCTATTGTGTCCCTCAGTGGATAGGATAGTGTATATTCACATTGGATGAGGGTGGATAATCTTGACTCAGTCCATTGATTCAAATGCCAATCACTGCTGGAAACTCATGGACATACCCAGAAATAATGTTTTACCAGCTATCTGAGTACCCCTTAACCAAGGCAAATTGACATCTAAAATTAACCATCACAATCATCATCCTGATTATCTGGATACCACATGCCAGGAATTGTGCTAGCTCTTCCCATACATTACACAAATTAGGTCTCCAAGCCTCAGTATAAGGTAAGGATCCCCATTACAACTAAGAAGAAACGGACATTCAGAAAGATCCCTTTTGCATTTGACAGTCTAGTACAAGATAGAGAGACCATTGCCCTTTGCATACAAATGCATTTTGTTTCATTTCTCCACTTGCTTCATGAACACATATAGAATGCATTCCACCTACCAGCCACAGTGAGGTCTGGTAGAAAAAGGATTCACTCTATAATCCACTGAACCAGGTTTAAGTCCCAGATCTTATAATTATGCACCTAGAGATTGATTTTAAGCATGCAGCTGCTTAACCATTCTGAGTTTTATACCTTCCATTTAAATATGAGGAAACTCATACCTACTTTATAATAAACACATCGTGACTTAAAAAAGGTAGGTGTTCCGTTAATCAGTCTTGTTATTATCTTACTTTCTTGTGACCCAGAATTCAGCTATCTTTTAAAAAGAAGAGAAATGGCTGTTGACTATCTTAAGAACTTTTACAAAATATAGCTGATTTTTATTACTTAAAAACAATAGACAGATCCCCTATGGTAACATCAAACGAGCTTGTCTCAAAATTCATCAGCCCAGTGCCTTCAGGATGTCCCAGTTCAAAGAAGACCAGAAATCACCGCTCTGACTTGTCCTCTGGGTCGGAGCAGAAATTCTGCCCCCTCTGCCCCCACATACCCCCCAGGGCCTGGTTAGAATCCCAGGGGCCAGTTCATGCCACTTCACCATAAGTCTTCCCATTTCTGAAAACAAGGAAAAAAAATATCATCAGAATTTGTCTCCCCAAGGGAAGAAGTAAGAAGTCCAGTTGTAGGTCTTTTGCCTTTTAAAGTGCAAAAAATGCAGAGTTTTTTGAGAATATGTTTTTGCCAATTTGTACTTGGAAAGGCATAAATGTATAAAAAGGGAATTTCCTTTTCTCTGAATAATTAGGAGGAAAAAATGTAGCTTTCAGACAGGGCACATCTGCTTCAGTTTTTCAGTTGTGTATTTAAAGGAAAGGCTGCCAAAAGAAACCAATTCTTTTTGTGCACCCACTATATGCTGGAGTCCTTATTTGCTGTTTTATATATAAATGTTACACACAATCTTGTATGAGAGGTATTATTATAATTTCCATGTGATAACAACAAGTTTTATTTATATTTATTTGTATTGTATTGGTAATAATTTTACTTGTAAATAAATATATTTGTACTCATTTGTAACTCAGACTTACAAGAAAGCATTTGATACGGCTCGCTCCTATTTGAAAGATGAAGAAACTCAAAGAAGCTGAACCCCTTTTCTTGACAGACAGTAAATGCCCAGGTAAACGTTATAGCCACTTTTGGGGTCTGGGGTCCATCTTCCCACAGTGAAATACTTCCTTGTCAGTGGGTGTCCAGCTTGTTCAAATTTTCTATCTGTTCCCTTAATTCATAAAGCATGTTGGATGCTAAATACATTTTGGGTGATTTATTGTATGTCTCACTTGCACATTTATAGTGTGTCTTGCAAACAAGATTTGCACTGATAACTGGATTCAGTAGAATAAGTGAGGAATGGAATGCTGAATTTACTGCAGGTTAAGTAGACCACCATAGAACCTGGCATTTTAGCACTGGATGGGGTTTTCAGGCATAAGAGGTCCAATTCATTTCACCTTTGGTTATTTCTGATTTAAAAGTTATTTAAGATTTCAAACATGGTTAAATATTGCTCTAAAATGCATTGTTTTACTCTTTTGTATTATAGTGAATATTATCTGATATTTCTTTACTAATCCAGGATCTAAGAGTAACTCAGGACCAAGTACCTGGGATCGACTCAAAGATTAGTCCCAACTCCTCTTCTTACATCTTTCTCCATAGCCATACCACTTACAAAGTCACTTTGTAATCCTCCCCAACAGAAGCTGAATGCTCTTCCCTACCCCGTGACTTTGGACTTGGCTGCATGACTTCCTTGAAAGTTAAGAAGTTGTTCACAAGCAAGGGATTGATATGTTTTTTGTGTCACTGGGCTTGCCTGCTTGCACCTCTGCCTTTCACCATAATAACTTCCTCTAGGTTGTTTCTGCCTAAGCCCCAAAGGGATTAGACATGAAGCAGACCAGAGTGCTAGCCATAAAAAGAGGGGAAAGCCAAGCCTAGCTGGACCCAATGCATGAAGCACAGCAGCCCAACTGAGCCCCACCTACATCAGCTGACTCTCAGCTGAACTACAGACACTGTGAACAAAGTAAATGTATTGTATCCTCAGGATTTATCACAGTGATAGATGATGGATGCTGCTAATGAATACATCTTTTTTGATGGTAAAGTAGTACAGCCATAAAATGTATAACCATGGCTGAGTCTAATGTTTCTAAATGTAAGAATTTGCTGGGCTCAGTGGCTCACGCCTGTAATCCCAGCACTTTGGGAGGTCAAGGCGGGCGGATCACGAGGTCAGGAGATCGAGACCATCCTGGCAAACACAATGAAACCCCATCTCTACTAAAAATACAAAAAATTAGCTGGGCTTGGTAGCCTGTGCCCATACGCCCAGCTACTCAGGAGGCTGAGGCGGGAGAATCGCTTGAACCTGGGAGGTGAAGATTACGCCACTGCACTCCAGCCTGGGCAACAGAGCGAGACTCCATCTCAAAAATAATAATAATAAAAACTAAATAAATTTTAAATTAACAAATTCAAGGATATCTGCTATTTTTTTCCCCATAGAAATTAAATCCCATTTAAAATAAGACTTAAAGAATAAGACTTTTGGCTGAAGAGGTGACTGGAGACAGCTAAGAACCACCTTCCCCTGTCATTACCATATCATCCATCCAAGTACTGAAAAATATCTCTCATTTGTTTATTAATTCATCCAACAAATGCTGTTAAGTGCTAGTAGGTACTAGGTGTTTTGGGATGAGCAGCCCAGGTACTGGAGTGAATGAATGCACAGTTTAAAAGAGAGAGAGAATTTTGAGAAGGCTTTTAAGTAACAGTAGGTAAAATGAGTTGTGTAGTTACTGCAAACCAAGTACTGATCTCTACATTTTATATGAATTGTCTCATTTAATCTTCTAAACCCTAGGAACTGAGCTAACACTGTTTTCATTTTTCAGAAAAGGAAATGGAGACCCAAGAAGATTAAATAACCTGTCCTAGGTCAGGCATCCTATAAATGATAGTGGCTGGATTTGAACATGTACAGTCTCATTCCATAGCCTAAATTCATCACCAGTATACCATAGCTCTAGATTAGGTGACACCTGAGCCAGTTCTTAAACAATAAATGTCAAGGACTGCAGCAAATAGCCAAGTCCTTGGAGTGGCCCCAGGTGGATACAATTAGCTGGTCAAATTCAGCATCCATGGGGCTGCAGTTCCCCTAGTTTGATTCATGCTAATGTTGATTTTATAGGGGCCCAAAGACCTCTCTTTTTGAGGATCGTGCAGAATGGTGTCAACTACCAGCCTTCTTATGTCTCCTTGCTTATCACAGAGAACTTTGAGTCATACACTTTCCACCCCTCATTTCACTTTTATCCTTGACAACTTCAATGTCTGTAAGAATGACACAGTCAGTATCCTGATTCATATGTCTTGACCTCAACTCTAATAACCTTTATCTCTATTCCATCAACACCATGTGATGACCTTAACCTTGAATTCATCACTATCAGGAATTGCACTACCCATTAAAACTTAACTAGCCCATTCTCTAATCACAGACTCTGGTCCTTAGAGCTTTCTAGATTTTCCATTGCTATTACATTCAACATAATATCAAGGTTCCTCAATACCTTAATTTCTTGAGTTTCTTCTAGTCTATCCAAACTTTCTTCACTTACTGCCATATGTAACCTGGCTAATAAGGTGCATTTCCTCTAAATGCTTGGCCTACCCAGGACTCCTGCTATACATACCCATCCCACTGGGTCACTTCAATTTCCTGCTCCATCCCTTCTTACTAACAGACTTCCCTGTCCCACTACAAATTCATGATTCTTAAACCCACCTAGATTCTATACCACTCAAGTACACATATATGTGTGCTGAGTCATTTCTCCCTTCTTAACAGCAATTATTCCAAAGAGTTCTAAGTGTTATGGGCCGAATTGTATCCTCCAAAATTAATAGGTTGACATCCCAAACCCCAGCACCTCAAAATGTGACTGTATTTTGAGATAGGGCTTTTGAAGAGGTAATTAAATTAAAATGAAGTCATTAAGGTGAGTACTAATCCAATACAACTGATATCTTTATGAGAAGGGATGAGAACACAGACACACACACAGAGGGAAGACCAAGTGAGGACACAGGGGGAAGGCAGCCATTTACAAGCCAGGAGAGACTAACCCTACTGATAGCTTCTTCTCAGACTTGTAGCCTCTGAAATAGTGAGAAAATACATATCTATTTTTCAAGCCATCCAATCTGGGCACCCCTAGCAAATGGATACAATCAATCTCTTCAAATCTTTATTTCCTTCTAGCTTTTCTTGTAGCAAGAAACCTCATCTCCTAATTTTTGAAGAAAATAGGAGATTCCAGGATTGAACTCTAACTGCTTACTGTCATACCTACCAAATCCAAAGAAAGAGGAACGTCTACCTTTGCCCAAAGCAGATGCTCCATTTCCTCTTTGGAACCTGTGTCTTCTGGTCTTGTTGAAGGTACATTCTCCTTCATTCTAGACATTCCCCTCTTTGCTAGTTCTTTACTTTCCAACCTAGATATACGCTAAGGTTACGAATATTTGTTTTTTGTTGTTGTTGTTTTTTGTTTTGTTTTGTTTTGTTTTGTTTTGTTTTTGAGATAGAGTCTCATTCTGTTGCCCAGGCTGGAGTGCAGTGGCACGATCTCGGCTTACTGCAACCTCTGCCATTGGGGTTCAAGCGATTTTTCTGCTTCAGCCTCCCAAGAAGCTGGGACTACAGGCACGCACAACCAAACCCAGTTAATTTTTGTATTTTTAGTAGAGATGGGGTTTCACCATGTTGGCCAGGCTGGTCTCGAATTCCTGACCTCATGATCCACCCACCTTGGCCTCCCAAAGTGCTGGGATTACAGGCCTGAGGCACCACGCCCCGCCACGACTATTCGTTTTTAAATGATATTAATAAAATCCTGTGGTACTATAAAAATCATCACAAATTTTTTTTCCCTTCATAGTTAAAATTCTTGAAAACTGTCAACATTTCCTCAGTCTTCTGTCAGTTCTCAACCCATTGAATCTGACCAACACGGCACTAATGCATGGAAACTGCTCTGACCAAGTGGCAGCCAACTTCGTGATCCAAATGCATTGGGGACTTTTCAATGCCAGTCTTATTTCAGAGCTCTCTTGTTACCCAATTCTCATCCATTTGTTGCTCTCCTTGGGCTTTCCCTTTGTTTTTTTTTTTTTTTTTTTTTGTTTTGTTTTCTTCAACCTTTGACCTGTTCTTTCTCCATCTATTTCTTAGATTCCTCCTCCCTATTTTTTTTTTTAATCTGTTCATGTTCCAGTGGATTCTGTCTCTCTTCTTCATTTTCCTTTTTCTTTTTTCTACTAACCTTTATTTTATCCTTTACTGGAATTTCAACTTCTTGGTGTCGTCACTATGATGACTTTTTAAATTTTGTTTGTATTTTTTGCAGCAAGTATAGTGTAATGGTTAAGAACACAGACTCAGGACTCAAATTATCAGGTTTATCTTATGGCTGTATTACTTCTTAGCCAGCAATGACCATGGAAAAGTCACTTAATCTCTCTATTTGAAATTTTCTCATCTGTAAAATGGGTGTTTTTTGGTTGTTTCGAGTATTAAATGAGTTAAAATATGTAAAAAAAAAAACTTACAAATGTCTGGTACATTACAACCACTGTCCAGAATCCAATTCTGTATTTAAGACCACTTGCCATCGTAAATATTCCAAAATTTTACCTAAAGCTGAACTCATCTTCTTAACATAAAACCTTTCCTTCTGGTTGCTTTATCTGAAGGATTTTTATCACTGTTTGCCAGGAGGAAGGCAGAAACTGGTTGTCTGCCAAGACTTTTTCCTCTGCTTTCTCTCCATTTTTCAACAGTTACCAAGCCATGTTCATTTTAATATTGAATTTCCCTCCTTATCTGTCTCCTACCTTGCATCCCTATAGATGCTGTAAAGCAGGTCCTCATTTTTGAGACATGTGTGTTGTGTATGTTGGAGAAGTGGGGGTCTGGACTATTGCAACAAGTCTCCCTGTGACTAGTTGTAATCTTCTAGTACACTATTCACTTGACACTCAGAGTATGCCTGTAAAAAACAAACACATTTATGTCATAGCTTCAACAGCTTGTATATATTGACTATACTTTCAGGATGGTTTACAAGGCCCTCCTTTACTTATACACTGTTCTCTCCTTTCCAGCTTAAACTCCTACCCATGCCCCACTGTTCAGTCAAACTCAACTACTTGCTTTTGTGGATTCATGCTATCTTTCAAATCTCTTTTTTGTTACCTGCAATGCAGATTTCAATTAGGGGCTTTTAAATACTGAGTTTAACAAAAAAAACTTTAAATATGTAAAACAAAAGTAAGTTCAAATAAAGGGAAGACTTAAATTTATTAAAATTCTCATGAAGAATTAAACAAGCTAACCATATCACGTCAAACGTCTTTCTGGCATCTTATCATCTTGAAGACATGAAAACATGTCTTTCTTACCCCCTCTTTTTAGAGGTATATTCACATTTATTTTTCCATTTGGCAACCTTTCTCCCAATTATGTTTTAAAACACTTTGAGTTTGGATATTACAATAATGAATCTAATTTGGTTAAAAAAATCACTAATAGATTGATTTCTTCAAAATATAAAAATGAGGCTGGGCACGGTGGCTCATGCCTGCAATCCCAGCACTTTGGGAGGCTGAGGTTAGTGAATCACCTGAGGTCAGGAGTTCGAGAGCAGCCTGACCAACATGGTAAAACCGTGTCTCTACAAAAAATACAAAAATTATCTGGGCATTGTCGTGGGCATCTGTAATCCCAGCTACTCAGCAGGCCGAGGCAGGAGAATCACTTGAACCTGGGAGGCAGAAGTTGCAGTGAGCCAATATCCTGCCACTGCACTCCAGCCTGGGTGACAGAGCAAGACTCCATCTCAAAAAAAATATACAAATAAAAATAATATAACAATGGATAGTACCATTATGGTGACTTTCATATTTTTCTGTGTATGTGTATTTTTACAAATATTTTACAAATTTTCTGTCCTATATATTTATCACATTTTCGATAAGAAAAAATATGTCTAAAATGAAAGAATTGCCAAGCAGTATACAATTTATAACATGTATTGTAATCTACATGCATGTTCTCTTAGCATAAAACACTTGCAGTTAAATATTGCTCAATGCAAATGTGAAGACACCTGCCAGTTAAATGGTACCTTGCTATAAACTTCCTGGGAATTTGCTGTATTCTTGCCAGATGTAATTTTCAAATTTTCCCTCCAGCCTAGATAGCACAATCATTGATGAAACACATAGCAGAATCAACCATATGACTTTGGAACTGTCTCAGAATCCGTGTTGATAGAAATATGTTTGACTTAACTCTTTTTAACAAGATTTGAGGAATCTTCCCACATCTCAGTGTGCGCAATTGTAAGGTTTTCAATCTTGGCTGCAAACACACAGGATTTCTCTGTCTTTTCTTTCTTAATCAGTTCCCTGGCTTTGTCTCCACATCTCCCTATTTTTCTATATGAATACTACCGCTTTGTTTATAGTATAGGTGACAAGACACAAACCAGGGTTTGGAAAGAGTGAGTGAGAAGGGGCTGACTTCAAGTTGCCGTTTAGGAAACGTGTTATAACTTCAACATTTGCATTTGGCATTTTGTAGCCTGTAGCCCCCTCATCATATGCTATGTGTGAATTCCAGTCGGATGATTCATTCTGACATGGGAGTTCTTTGCCTCTTTTACTCTACAAAAATGTGAGAGAATGAGAGAGAAGGGTCTCATTCCTTCTAATTTTTCTAAGCAATCTTTATTTTTCCCATAGCTGGGAAAGAGATTTTCCGATGAGAAATGTTGCAGTTATGACTAACAATTCCATGTTTCACAACCAAACTCACTCTTCTTGTTGCTCTTTTTTTTTTTTTTTTTTTTCCGATTTCTCACAATTCAAAGTAAAGTGTGAGATTACTAGTACAATTAAGACTCTGGAAAGAGGAAAACTGCGTATTATGGCCTTGATAACCCTTCATGGAGAACAAGTTGCTCCTCTGCCACAAATGCCAATTTTAGAGTTGGATTCAACAATAATAGTGAATAGAAGAAACACAGGAAAGCAGATATGTGTTTTAAAATCATCCACAACCAGAAATGTTTATCTAGAAACATTAGGCTCTGGCAAGATGTCTTTCATCTCCCCCTTGCATGTATTCCAGTTTGGGCAGGATAGCCTTATCTATTATCTAAGTACTTTTATAACCTTATTTTGGAAAGGTCTCCTTGGTCACACGTACCTTAAGCTAGAGAGGAAGGCAGCTGATTGCGTATTTTTTTTTTAACTGAAGTAGTTTTTGTAGAACAATGCAAATTATATTTATACCATTGCTTGCAAAGATTAAGATAAATGAAATTGTCACATCCACTGAAATGGGCATTGAAAGTTTCTCTGTTTAGGGGGCAATGCACATATTTCATCATACAGATAAAGCAATGTACAAGAAGTAAAAGTAAAATTGCTAACACACGATCTTTCCAGAAGTTAACTATTTTGAGTTAACATACCAGTATCTGGTATGTAACAGTCTGATGTTAAGAAAGTACATAAAAGTCATGAAAATTGTGTCATCCTTAACTTACAGAGATGCTGTAATAGATAAATATCACTAGGAAGTTTCCACATGCAACGTATTACCTCTCTATTTCTCCTAATACATTTTTCTCAAACCCATACCCTATATTTCCCTTCATTTATATTGTCATTGGATTAGAACTTTGCTATTTTATTAGTAGTCCTCTATTTCGTCTTCCTGCCTCCAGACAAACCACTCCAGCTCTTTTACGATCATCTAATTTCTCTTGTACCTGACTTGATTAAACAAATTCATGAGAATTTCTTTAAATGACAGTGATAAAAACCCCATTCAAATAATCTAAATTTAAAAAGGGAATTTCTTGAGTTGTGCAAATGGGGAGTAGGAATGGCTAATACAGATATGGTTCTCAAACTCATTTAATAGGATAGAATCATGACCATATTACTCTATTTATTTATTTTGATTAATTATGCTTGCTTGCTTTTTCAGAAAGAACATCTTGATGTGTTGACAAGACAGCTTTGAGAAACCAGATGCAAAATTCCAGTCTACCAAACAACCATATTAGAAAAAATAGAAGTCTTTTTTAATGCACTTGGGTGAAAAACAAGCAAACAAAAATTTTGAAAAGATTCTGTTTAGTCCTATTTGGTTAATGTACCATCCTTGAATAATTAATTGTTATGTCCAGGGACAAGGGACTCTTCAAATGGCTAAATTGGGGTCAAGAACGTAGAATTTGATCAAATGTCCAATACACAATATAAAATGAACTGGCACATGATGAGACACTACAGTATGATTTTCAAAAACTGCAAAACAACCGGTAATAAAAACAGTCTTGTAGATGTCTTAGATATTGTCATTATGAAGCATATAGTTTAAAAATAACTACATTTACTATGTTCAATGAGATAAAAGAAATAGAGGTAAATTTAAATAAAGAGCTAAAAATAATTTAAGAAGACAAAAGTTAGGAGTTGCATTAGCATTCAATTGATTGGTTTAGCAGCAGATTAAACACAGCTGAAAAGAGAATTATTGCACTGGATATTTGTTTAGAGGGACATGTACAAAATAAGAACAAAAAACAAATATTTAAAAAATAAAGGAGAGCAAGATATTTAAGAATACTGTTAAAAAAAAAAAAACCTATAAAATTTGTGAGTTAAAATTCCAGAAACAGAAAAGAACAATGGGTCAGGAAAAAAAAAGCTGAAGAAAAAAGGGATGAAAATTTTTGATGCTCAAGAGAGATAAGACACTGCTTAAAAAAAAAAAAAAATGAACACCTAGATTTTTAAAAATCACACACAAGTTAATACTGCTAAAAGTTGACACCAAGAAAAAATCATATAGGAAGCCAAGGAAAACAGACAGATAACCACTAAAGAAGCAAGGGTAAGATTGACAACTGATTTCTCAAAGGAAACAATAAAAGTCTGAAGAGTATAAAATTATATATTGAAAATGCTAAGAGAATATAAATGTAAAACTAGAATTTTATACCTGATGAAACTATAAAGAAGATGACAGAAATACATTTCTGAGACTGAGTCTCACTTGTTGCCCAGGCTGGAGTGCAGTGGCACGACCTCAGCTCACTGCAACCTCCATCTCCTGGGTTCAAGTGATTCTCCTGCCTCAGCCTCCTGAGTAGCTGGGACTACAGGCATGCACCACCATGCACAGCTAATTTTTGTATTTTTAGTAGAGACAGGGTTTCACCATGTTGACTGAGCTTGTCTCGAACTCCTGACCTCAAGTGATCCACCCACTTCAGCTTCCTGAAGTGCTGGGATTACAGGCATGAGCCATCACACCCAGCCAATGCTTCTTAATAGAGTGAAATGAGGTCAAGGAGCAGCAAGAGAGAGAAAAAAATATATAACCAGCAGAAAATAATGTAAGATATTATTCATGTAGAAAGAAAAATATCACACATGGAATCTCAGAAATGCAGAAAAAGACAAAAAGTAGCAGCAAAATAAGAATGTGGGCAGACTTAGGGAGGGCACACCCAAGATGGCCGAATAGGAATAGCTCCAGTCTCCAGCTCCCAGCATGAGCGACACAGATGATGGGTGATTTCTGGGATTATGTGAAAAGACCAAATCTATGTCTGATTGGTGTGCCAGAAAGTGACAGGGAAAATGGAACCAAGTTGGAAAACACGCTTCAGGATATCATCCAGGAGAACTTCCCCAACCTAGTAAGGCAGGCCAACATTCAAATTCAGGAAATACAGAGAACGCCACAAAGATACTCCTCAAGAAGAGCAACTCCAAGACACATAATTGTCAGATTCACCAAAGTTGAAATGAAGGAAAAAATGTTAAGGGCAGCCAGAGAGAAAGGTCGGGTTACATATAAAGGGAAGCCCACCAGACTAACAGCAGGTCTCTTGGCAGAAACTCTCCAAGCCAGAAGAGAGTGGGAGCCAATATTCAACATTCTTAAAGAATTTTCAACCCAGAATTTCATATCTAGCCAAACTAAGTTTCATAAGTGAAGGAGAAATAAAATCCTTTACAGATAAGCAAATGCTTAGAGATTTTGTCACCACCAGGCCTGACCTACAAGAGATCCTGAAGGAAGGACTAAACATGGAAAGGAACAAGAGGTACCAGCCATTGCAAAAGCATGTCAAAATGTAAAGTCCATCAATGCTAGGAAGAAACTGCATCAACTAGTAGGCAAAATAACCAGCTAATATCATAATGACAGGATCAAGTTCACACATAACAATATTAACCTTAAATGTAAATGGAATAAATGATCCAATTAAAAGACACAGATTGGCAAATTGGATAAAGAGTCAAGACCCATCAGTTTGCTGTATTCGGGAGACCCATCTTACATGCAGAGACACACATAGGCTCAAAATAAAGGGGTGGAGGAAGATCTACCAAGCAAATGGAGAACAAAAAAAAAGCAGGGGTTGCAATCCTAGTCTCTGATAAAACAGACTTTAAACCATCAAAGATCAAAAGAGACAAAGAAGGCCATTACATAATGGTAAAGGGATCAATTCATCAGGAAGAGCTAACTATCCTAAGTATATATGCACCCAATACAGGAGCACCCAGATTCATAAAGCAAGTCCTTTGGGACTTACAAAGAGACTTAGACTCCCATACAATAATAATGGGAGACTTTAACACCCCACTGTCAACATTAGACAGATCAACGAGACAGAAAGTTAACAAGAACATCCAAGAATTGAACTCAACTCTGCACCAAGTGGGCCTAATAGACATCTACAGAACTCTCCACCCCAAACCAACAGAATATACATTCTTCTCAGCACCACATCACACTTATTCCAAAATTACCACGTAGTTGGAAGTAAAGCACTCCTCAGCAAATGTAGAAGAACAGAAATCATAACAAACTGTCTCTCAGACCACAGTGCAATCAAACTAGAACTCAGGACTAAGAAACTCAATCAAAACCGCTCAACTACATGGAAACTGAACAACCTGCTCCTGAATGACTACTAGGTACATAACGAAATGAAGGCAGAAATAAAGATGTTCTTTGAAACCAATGAGAACAAAGATACAACATACCAGAAGCTCTGGGACACATTTAAAGCAGTGTGTAGAGGGAAATTTATAGCACTAAATGCCCACAATTAATTCAAGATGGATGAGAGACTTAAATGTTAGACCTAAAACCATAAAAACCCTAGAAGAAAACCTAGGGAATACCATTCAGGACATAGGCATGGGCAAGGACTTCATGTCTAAAACACCAAAAGCAACAGCAACAAAAGCCAAAATGGACAAATGGGATCTAATTAAACTAAAGAGCTTCTGCACAGCAAAAGAAACTACCATCAGAGTGAACAGGCAACCTACAGAATGGGAGAAAATTTTTGCAATCTACTCATCTGACAAAGGGCTAATATCCAAAACCTATAAAGAACTCAATCAAATTTATAAGAAAAAAAAAACCCCATCAAAAAATGGGCAAAGGATATGAACAGACCCTTCTCAAAAGAAGACATTCATACAATCAACAGACACATGAAAAAATGCTCATCATCACTCGCCATCAGAGAAATGCAAATCAAAACCACAATGAGACACCATCTCACACCAGTTAGAAAGGCAATCATTATAAAATCAGGAAACAACAGGTGCTGGAGAGGATGTGGAGAAATAGGAACACTTTTACACTGTTGGTGGGACTGTAAACTAGTTCAACCATTGCGGAAAACAGTGTGGTGATTCCTCAAGGATCTAGAACTAGAAATACCATTTGACCCAGCCGTCCCATTACTGGGGATATACCCAAAGGATTATAAGTCATGCTGCTATAAAGACACATGCACATGTATGTTTGTTGCAGCACTATTCACAATAGCAAAGACTTGGAATCAACCCAAATGTCCATCAGTGACAGACTGGATTAAGAAAATGTGGCACGTATATACCATGGAATACTATGCAACCATAAAAAAGGACAAGTTCATGTCCTTTGTAGAGACATGGATGCAGCTGGAAACCATCATTCTCAGCAAAGTATCACAAGGACAGAAAACCAAATACCACATGTTCTCACTCATAGTTAAGAATTGAACAATGAGATCACTTGGACACGGGAAGGGGATCATCACACACCGGGTCCTATTGTGGGGAGGGGGTAGGGGAGATGGATAGCATTAGGAGATATACTTTATGTAAATGACGAGTTAATGGGTGCAGCACACACCAACATGGCACAGGTATACATATGTAACAAACCTGCACGTTGTGCATATGTACCCTAGAACTTAAAGTATATAAAAAGAAAAAATAGAATATGGGCAAACGTAAATGATTATAGTACACAACAACATCTTATGGATTTTAAAACACAAATATTAAAATATACAAAAACAATGATACAAAACTCTGGAAGAAGGAAAAAGAAAAAATGAAGTATTCTAAGTTAGAAACTATTCTAACTTAGAAAATATTCTAAGTTTCTTGTATTGTTCTGTATGAGGATAATAAAAAATTAATATTGATTTTTAAAAATGATTTCCATGGCAACTACCAAAAGAATGGTAAAAGGATATTATTTCCAAGCTAATAGGCAATCTGGACTAATAAAAAATAGCCAAAATATAGATAAGTGAGTAGCAGAAAAGGGGATATAAAATTATTGAGTTAGATGATATTTCTAAAGCCAAATTATATCAGATATTCATGTGACTTCTAGCTATCACCATTAACACTGACAGCTTGGTTAAAGTAGTGTTCTAAAGGTTTCTCCACTCTAAAATTACTAGTTTTCCCTTTTAATATTCTTATTTGAAGGAGAATCACTAAATCCAAACCACAGTCAAGGGAAAGGGGTTTAATTAACCTTCACTTAATAGTGGAGTATGTTACATGTGTTATTTGAAATTAAGAAAAATTTACCCTTTCTCTCTCACTTAATTATTGAATCATTTATTTATATCAACATTGACTCTTGTATATTTTACATTGATTATAATCCCACATTGCATTATCTATTTTATTCAAATTGCTCCAGTTTTGGTCATTTGCAACTTTCCCAGGTTGATTCCTGTATGTCTTTGACTCATCCCAGTCCCAGGTTTTGTTTGTTGAGCATTTCTTTACTTTCTGTCACTACAAGATGCTCTACAGTTACCTTGCGGTTTTCCTGCCTCTGCTCTAGAAGGAGCAATTTCACCAAGTTGCTCTCTATTTATTTTTATTTTTCTACTTTATTTATTTATTTGTTTATTTATTTTGATCATTATTTTTTGAGCTATGGTGTTGCTCTGTCGCCCAGACTGGATTGCAGTGGTGTGATCAAGCTCACTGTGGCCTTGATCTCCTAGGCTCAAGTGATCCTCCAGTCTCCATCTCCCAAGTAGCTGGGCCTACAGGTGTGTACCACCCTGCTTGGCTAATTCTTTTGATTTTCAGTGGGGACGAGGTGCTGCTATGTTCCCCAGGCTGGTCTCGAACTCCTGATCTCAAACAATCATTTTGCCTCGGCCTTTCTATGTGCTGTCAAAACAGGCATGCGGCACCGCACCTGGCCTACGTTGATTTTTAAATGAGATAAAATTTAAACTGATTAAAGTGAGCAAATCTTAATTGCACAGTTCAATGAGCTTTTGCCTCTGTATACACTACCACTTCCTTGATCAACATATAGACCATTATCACCATTCTGGGAAGTTCTCTCAAACTCTTTCTCAAGTATACCAACTCCCCTTCTTTTTTTTTTTTTTTTTTTTTTTGCCATAAACTTATTTTTAAATTATTATCATACTTTAAGTTCTGGGATACATGTGCAGAACATGCAGATTTGTTACATAGGTATACACGTGCCATGGTGGTTTGCTGAACCCATCAACCCGTCATCTACATTAGGTATATCTCCTAATGCTATCCCTCCCCTAGCCCACCCCCACCCCGACAAGTCCCAGTGTGTGATGTTCCCCTCCTTGTGTCCACGTGTTCTCATTGTTTAGCTCCCACTTATGAGTGAGAACATGCAATCAAGGGGAAGAAAGGATATCAGAGATTGAAGATAACTTAATGAAACAAAGGGTGCAGACAAGATTAGAGAAAAAAGAATGAAAAGGAATGAACAAAGCCTCCAAGAAATATCAGACTAGGTGAAAAGACCAAACTTACGTTTGATTGGTGTACCTGAAAGTGACAGGGAGAATAGAACCAAGTTGGAAACCACTCTTCAGAATATCATCCAGGAGAACTACTATGCCAAGTCTCCTTATTCTAACTTCTGTCATTGTAGTTATATTTTGCTGGTTGCATCTAAATGGAATCATACAGCATATACTTTTTTATTTCTGGCTTCTTTTACATAACACCACAGTACATGATGTTTTTAACATTCATCTACATTATTGTGTAGATTAGTAGTTTTGTTTCTATGTGTCTTAGTCTGTTCCTGTTGCTGTAACAAAATACCTTAGACTAAGTAATTTATAAACAATAAAAAGTATTTCTTACAGTTCTGGAAGCTGGGAAGACCAAAATCAAGGCACCAGCAGGTACAGCTTGCTCTCTGATTCATAGATGGTGCCTCTTGCTGCATTCCTATATGGTGGAATGAGTGAAAGGGACAAGTTCACTCCTTCACACCCATTTATAAGGGCACTCATACCATCCATGAGGTCAGAACCCTCATGACCTAATCAGCTTCCAAAGGCCTTGCCCCTTAATACCATCCCCTTAGGAGTTAAGTTTCAACATGAATTTTGGGAGGACACCAACATTCAGTCCTTAGCATCATGTTCCTTCAAGTGAATATAGCATAGCAATTTGTCATCTTTTCCACTGTTCGAGAACATTTAGACTCCCCTCTCTTACTGTTATTATGAATTAATATGACTAGAGAGTTTGTGTCTTTTGGCAGACATATTCTCTTAGTATAATGCTTTTGAGATTCTTTTGTATTATTGAATGTATCAGGAGATCATTGCTTAATATTACTGACTAGTGTTCTGTTCTATAGATGTACCAGATTTTGTTTACCTATTCACCAGTAGATGGATGTTTGTTTTTTTCAGTTTTGGCAATTATGATTAAAACTGTTATAAAAGTTATGTACAGCCATTTGTGGAGATATATGCTTTAGTTTTTCATGAGTAAAACCCTAGTGCGGTGGGGAGTGCAGGGCGAGGTGTAGATTGCTGGGTCATATGTTAAGAAATTACTAAAGTGTTTTCTAAAGTGGCTGATTTATTTTTCATTTCCACCAACAATGTAGGAGAGTCCCATTTGCCCAGGTCCTTGTCAGCACACTCAGCATTGTCATTTCTTTAAGCCACTGTAATAGATGTAGAGCAGTGTCTTATTTTGGTTTTAGCTTGCATTTTCCTAATGACTAATGTTGTTCAGTAGCTTTACATTTGCTTATTGTCATCTTTGTCTCTTCTTTTACAAAGCGTTTTCTCAAATCTTTGCTCTATTTATGTACTAAATTGTTTTTTATTAAGTTGTGAATGTTGTTTATAAATTTTGGATGCTAGTTATTTATCAGATATGGATTTTATGAATATTTTATCCTAGGATGTCATTGGTTTTTTCATTTTATTAATTATCTTTTAAAAGCCAGAAACTCTTAATTTTGAAGTACAGTTTATCAATATTTTCCTATTTGTTTTTTGTTTTTGTGTATCTAACAATATTTTGCCTGACCCAAAGTCACAAAGATTATCTTCTATTTTTTCTTGTAGAAGTCTTATAACTTTGGGTCTTATCGTTAGATCTATGATTCGTTTAATTTTATTTATTTTGTTGGACAAGGGTTGACGTTCATTGTTTCGCATATAAATATTCAAATTGTTAAACTCTGTTTGTTAAAAAGTATTTTGATTTTTGGCCAGGAACAGTGGCTCATGCTTGTCATCTCAGCACTTTGGTAGGCTGAGGCAGGCGGATCGCTTGAGCTCAGGAGTTCACAACCAGCCTTGGCAACATGGTGAAACCCTGTCTCTACAAAATATTAGCCAGGTACAGTGGCATGTACCTGTAGTCCCAGCTACTTGGGGGGCTGAGGCGGGAGGATTGTTTGAGCCCAGGAGGTTGGAGGCTGCAATGAGCTGATATTGCACCATGGCATTTCAACCCAGGTGACAAAGTGATATCCTGTCTCAAAACAACAACAACAAACAACAATTTCCTTTTTCTAGTGAATTATCTTGTCACCTTTGTCAAAAATTAACTACATATGCATGAGTTTGTTTTTGGAACATCTATTTTCTATTTTATTCCATTGAAAAATGTCTCTTTTTTTTGCTATTACATTATAAAGATAGAAGCTTATTTTATTGATTAGAGACCTTTGTTCCTTCATAACATAAGTGTATAATCCTATGTATTCCCTTCTAAGTACTTCTTCTTTGATTTTTTGAGATAGAGTTTCACTCTTGTTGCCCAGGTTGGAGTGCAGTGGCACCATCTTGGCTCACTGCAACCTCCGCCTCCCGGCTTCAAGCAGTTCTCTTGTCTCAGCCTCCCAAGTAGCTGGGATTACAGGCATGCGTCACCACGCCTGGCTAATTTTGTATCTTTAGTAGAGACGGGGTTTCTCCATGTTGGTCAGGTTGGTCTCAATCTCCTCACCTCAGGTGATCTGCCCACCTCAGCCTCCTAACGTATTGGGATTAAGCACTTCTTTAAGTACATCCTGAAATGTTGATATGTTGTCGCTTCATGTTTTATACAATTAAAAATATTTTCTAATTTCCATTTTGACTTCGTTATTGACCCATGGGCAAATATGGAAGTGTATTTCATTTTAAATCTTAAATATATGGGGACTTTCTAGATACCTTTCTGTTACTGATTTCTAGTTTAATTACTATAGTCAGAGGACAGACTTTGTATGATTTTAATTCTTTTGAATTTGTAGAAGGTTGTTTTATATCCCACAATATAATCTCTCTTGATCAATATTCCAAGTGTCCAAAAAAGAACATGTGTTCTGCTGTTTTTAGGTGGAGTGTTTTTAATTTTCAATTAGGTCAAGTTTGTTGATAGTATTTTTGAAATATTCTGTGTTTTTGTTGATCTGTCTACTTGCTCTATTGATTACTGAGATAAGAGTGCCAAAGTCTCCAAGAACAGTTATGAATTCTTCTATTTCTTCATTCAGGACAATCAGTTTTTTCTTCATATATTTGAAGCTCCATTAGCATCATACACAAAATGAAAAGAAAACTCAACAGACCAACTGACAATAACTAATATAATGGTGTAGTAGAGAATATGGTTTTAGCCAAAGAGAAGTCTAGCCTTTGTCACTTGCTCCTGGGAGGTAACCTCTAAACTCTTGGAATTTTCCAAGTGATAAGCCCCTCAGATCATGTGATATATTAATCAATCAATCATGCCCGCATAGTAAAACTCCAATAAAACTTCTGAGTTCTGAAGTTTCGAAGAGCTTCCCAGGTTGACGGTGTACGTGTATACGTCACCCATTGTTGCCAAGAAGGTAAGGTGTCCAGAGGAAAACAGAAGCTCCACATTTAGGACATCCCCAGATTCTGCCTTACACCTCTTTTTCCTTGACTGATTTTAGTGTATCCTTTCCATGTAATAAATGGTAACTGCAAGTATTATAGCTTTCAGAGAGTTCTGAAAGTCTTTCTGGTAAATTATCAAGATTGAGGGTGGTTTGGGGAACGCTGTGAACTTGCATTTGGTGTGAGAAATGATGGTGGTCTTGTGTCCTTCCTTTCCTCTCACTTTGCAATTGGACCTTAACTCTCTGCAGTTGGAGCTAGAGGTCTTGTAAAAGGCTGGCAGTCTAGAGGACTGTGCCTCAATCTTACAATTTGGCTGATTCCAAGGACAGGATCTCATTATCAATCTAATAAAAAGTCAAGACTTTTTTCTGGCCCTGAGTTCTATGAGAAACACACCACATTACACCATCACTAAGGGTGATTTAAGTACCTAGAAAACTCCCAACCTCATCGCACTGTTACAAAACTACAGAGATATTCTTTGTAATTATATTTTCAAAAGCCTTTCCCTCCAAATTCAGAACATTTAAAAAATATATTACATTCTTATCAAAAAGGAATTTAATTTAACAATTTAAATTACTAACAATTTATGAGTCTGCTGCTTCTACATTTTTCATCACTTTATATTATCTCATATTCATCGTAGCATGATGGAAATAAAGTAGTAAGGAATTTTTTATTTAATTATCATATTAAGCACATTCAAGTTTATTGACTATTTGTATTTCTTCTATAGGTAATTGGTTTAGGTGATCTTTTTGTTTTTCTGTTGAGTAAACAGTATAGGTTTTGTCCCCTGATTGACTTTAAAAGGTCTTGAAATATTAAATGTATAACATTTTTATCTGTGAAAATTACTAAAAATAGTTTCCAAGTTATTTGTATTTTAATTCCCTTATTGTGTAAAACATGGAGCCTTAAAATGATTTTGATAGTTAAATATATTTTATATTCTCATTTAGTATTTCTTTGATGCAGAAAGCCAACTTTTGACTTTTAACAATATAGTCCAAATAAAACAATTTTATGGGACTTAAAAAATCCCATAGTTTTGTGCATCAATGTGCAGGAAACAACCTAAATGGCCCCATATATGATAATGTTTAAATAAAGTACACTCCAATTTCTAAAATGCAATATTAAGTAGCTTTAAAAAGTACATTTGAAAAAAATATATTGTGGGAAATGTTTACAATACAACGTTATGTGGGAAAGCATGATTCAAAATTGTACAAGCCTAGGTCCATAAAAGAAAAATATGTAAATATATTTATATAAATACAAAAATAAATAAAAGTCTAGAAGAAAACACATCAAAAATGTTAACTGGCTTCTCTAGGTCGTGGGATTACAAGCAGTTTATTTTGCTTTATATTTTTTCCCATAAAAGGTACATATTACTTTAAATTGAAAAAGTACACTAGGAAATAAAAGCCCAGGGCATACTACTAAATATAATTCTGTAAAATTACTTCTATTTGGTGGCTAAAGTAATTTAAAATCAACTAAATGGTATTAAATTTTGTGGTTAGAGAAGTAATAGCCTACAAATACATCCATAACCTAATCCCTGAAATCTGGGAATGTGTTCACTTGCATGGCACAGAGAATTTTGCAGATGGAATTCAGTTTATAGAGTTTAAGATAGGAAGATGATCCTGGAATATTTATGTGGGCTCAGTTCAATCACATGGGTCCTTAAAAGTGAACAAGAAAGGAGTAAGTGTCAGTCAGGGAGGATACTATGGGAAAAGAAGCAGGAGAGATTCAAAGCTGGCAGAGGCTGGACCTGCCTTTGCTGGACTTGAGGATGGCTACCTGTCAACAATTGTAAAGACGGGCCCTCAGCTGACAGCCTGCAAGGAAAAGGGAACCTCAGTCCTGCAACAGCAAGGAACCTGAATTCTGCCGAAAATCTCAATGAGTAAGGAAAGGGAGTCTCTCTTACAGCCCATAGCAAGGAAGGAAGCCCAACAGAAATCTGGATTTAGCCTGATGAGACTCATGTCAGGTTCTGATCCATGAAACGATAAGATAATAAATCTATGTTGTTTATAACCCCATATTTCTGGTAATTTTTTCAGAAAGCACCAATATAAATGTTTACTAAATGTGAGGGTGAAGGTTCAGTTAAAATATGCCTTGGTGCAAGGCTGCAAGAAAAACATACATAAATAAATACCCATAGATGCTATGTTAAATTACACATCCAAAGTTTTATGAAAATACAGGTTAAAAGTAATTTTGCATAGGGGATTCAGGAAAAGCATCAGTGGATGTTTTGATATCTGTTTGTCACAGTACAGTCACTGCTAAAACCCAAAAATTAGATCTCATATTTATTTGAAGCATATTCAATGATGTTTATTGATCTATTAGCTGATATATAATGGTTTTACTCTTTTTTGTTTGTTTGTTTGAGTCAGAGTCTCACTCTGTCACCCAGGCTGGAGTCTAGTGGCACCATCAGGGCTCACTGCAGCATCGACCTCCTGGGCTCAAGCAGTCCTCTCCTGTCAGACCCCAGTAGCTGGAACTACAGGTATGCACCACCACACCTGTATTTTTAGTAGAGGCAGGGTTTCACCATGTTGCCCAGGCTGTTCTCGAACTCCTGGGCCCAAGTGATCCACCCACCTCTGCCTCCCAAAATGCTGGGACTACAAGCATGAGCCACTGTGCCTGGACAAATGATACGTAATCTAACTTTAAGCCCAAAGAAAGTAAGCTTCATCAAAGCTACAAACAGTAGAGACTTTCCCTGGGCCACAAGTTCCAAAGGTACTTTCGTTGGATAGTTCTAGATTCCATGCTCATGTTGTAGTAACACCAAGTACATATGGCTCTACCTGGTCAGATTAAGGAAAATCTCTATGCTCTATTTGGAAAAGAGCTCTTAAAAACAGCAACTAAAAATTGTATTTTATCATTTTTGTAAATCAATGCACTAGTTTTTGGAGCATTTTTAGGTTTACAGAAAAATTGTTTGGATAGTACCAAGAACTCCCATGTAGCCCTTTCTCCAGTCTTAGATCCCCCTATTATTTACATCTTATATTATTGTGGTACATTTGTTACCACTGATTAATCAATATTAATACAACACTATTAATGTAAGCCCATAGCTTACATTAGTGTTTACTCTTTGTACTCTGCACTCAATGGGTTTTGACAAATATATAATGACATGTAGCCACCATTACAGTATCATATAAAAGAGTTTCAAGGTTCTAAAATTTCTCCATGCTCCACCTATTCTTTTCTCCCTCCCACCCCCAAACCTCTTGCAATTACCGTTGTTTTTACTGTCTCCATAGTTTTATCTTTTCCAAAATGTCATATAGTTGGAATCACACAGTATGTAGTCTTTTCAAATTGACTTCATCCACTTAGCAAGATGCTAGCAAGTGTCCTCCGTGTCTTCTTATAGCTTGATAGCTCATTTTCTTTTATCACTAAATAATATTTCATTCTAAGGATGTACCACAATTTGTCTATCCATTCATCTATTGAAAGGCATCTTGGTTACTTCCAAGTTTTGTCAATTATGAATAAAGCTGATATAAACATTCATGTGCTGTTTTTTTATGTGAATATAAGTTTCCAACTGATTTGGATAAATACCACACAGCATGATTTCTGGATCATATGGTAAAAGTATGCTTAATTTTGTAAGAAGCTGCCAAACTTTCTTACAAAATGCCTGTAGCAGTTTGCATTCTCACCAGCAACGAGAGTTCTTGTTGCTCTGCATCCTCCTCAACATTTGGTGTTGTCAGTGTTTTGGATTTTATCCATTCCAATAGGTATGTAGTGGTATCTTACTGCTGTTTTAATTTGCAATTCCCTAATGACGTGATATTGAGCATTATTTCAGATGCTTAGTTGATATCTATGTATCTTACCAGATGTGGTATCTGTTCAGCTTTTTTGCCCAGTTTGGAAATTGGGCTGTTTACTTTCTTATTATTGAGTTTTAAGAAATTTTTATATGTCTTAAATACCAGTCCATTGGCAGATACGTGTTGCAAAGATTTTCTTCTAATCTATGATTTATCTTTTCATTCCCTTAACAGTATATTTTGCAGAGCAGAATTTTCAGTTTTAATGAAGTCTAACTTACCATTTTTTTTTCTTTCATGGATTATGCTTTTGGTGTTGTATCTAAAAAATCATCACCAAACCCAAGATCCCCTATGTTTTCTCCCATGTTATCTTCTAAGAGTTTGGTAGTATGGCATTTTGCATTTGAATCTAATTTTGTGTGGGCAAAATCTGTCTAGATTCTTTTCTTTTTTTTTTTTTTTGGCTCATGGATGCCAGTTGTTCCAGCACCAATTATTGAAAAGTCTGCTTTTTCTCCATTGTACTACCTTTGATCTTTAGTGAAAGTTCAGTTGACTATGATAGTGCTGGTCTATTTCTGGGAGCTCATTGTGTTCCATTAATCTATGTGTATATTTTTTCTCTAATATTGCACTGTCTTGATTACTGTAGCTTTACTGTAAGCCTTGAAGTTGGGTGGTGTTAGTCCTCCAAATTTGTTCTCTTTCAATATTTTGTGGGCTATTCTAGGTATTTTGCCTTTCTGTTTAAACCTTAGAATCTGTGTGTCAATTTCCAGAAAAAAGCCCAATCTACTGTGCTTTTGATTGAGATCGTATCAAATTATAGATTAAATTGGGAAGTGACGTCCTAACTATATTGAATCTTCCTATCCGTGAACATGAAATATCTTTATGTTTATTTAGGTATTTCATTTATTTCACCAGAATTTTATACTTTTCATCATATAGATATTATACATAGTTTTCTAGATGTATACAAAAGTATTTCGTTTTTTATTGCTAATGTATTTCATTTTTAATTGTATATTCTAATTGTTCAACACTGATATGTAGGAAAGCAATTGACTTTTATTGGAATTTATTTTTAACCTAGCTATAGTACACTTAGTGGGCTACATGGGAAGTGGGCATTGCCAGTTATATCTCATTATTGTACCAGAGAGGAATCTGAGACCAGAGCTCATGATTTCTGGCATTGTTTGTCTTTGGCCATCGATCTAGGTAGTATGTATTTCCTCAGCATATTAGTATACAATACTTTTTTAAAGAGTTGACTCTAAATTTTGACAGCTATTATCAGAACCCATCAGGCTAATATCTGCATTACATAAGAAAATGCCATTGCTGATAAGGAGACAACTTTTCATGGCCCAGAAGATTGTTGCTGGGATAAGATGAACTCTGTGGTCTCAGGGTTCCCATTCTTTGCCACCGTAAAATCATCCTTCTCTGAGTAGTCTACCACAAGCCTTGGAATGAAAGTCGGTAAACTGACAGTGTTTGAAGGAGGCAGTTTCATCATTGGCATATTTAGCCAAAGTGAGATTTATTTCCCCAATCCATGGGTGTCTGCATCAAGCAGTATATTCATTCTTCTTACCAATGTCCTTTCACTAGCAGGAGCAGAAAAGACTCAGTCAATAGAAAGCTGAAGCTTCTCGCTAATAAATGGCAACCATTAAGCCTTTGGCACACATATGCCAGCGTGATCTATAAAGTCAGCAAGCAAATTATCCAAATACTTGGTAAAGTGAGCACTCCTAGGGTATCATATGCACACTGTGAAATGTAGTTTTAGGAGGAACAAAGAACACAGCAAAATACAATCAACTTTTCATAATGGGTATGTTGTGAAAAAAAAATTATACAACTTCCAAAACTTCTAAAAAATGCATGTGTCCTCTCCACAGCTTAATTCTCAAAAAAAATTTTGGTAAAATCTATGTAATAAAAATGAGGTAAAAGAGTTTTATGCTGAAGCCTGACTATAAGCCTGAGCATCTTCTATTGCTCTCACTCATACTAATTCCCACTAACAAGATTTCCTTACATTTAAGAGTCTCAGAGAAACCTCCCCAATAATAAATCTAGTATTTCTAATGATTAGGTTAAGGTTCTAAGATTTGTTTTGTTTGTTTATTTATTTGTGTTAACAGTGAGTATATGAATATTATGGCTTTTGTCTAAGCTATTTTTACCTTATACCGGTTCTCCTCAGTTGTTTCTGTTCACATCAATATGTTGAGTATCTAATATGCACTTGGAATTATGGTAAGCACTTGGAGATACAAAGATGAATAAAATAATGTCCCTGCCCTGAAAGAGTTCATAGATAATATAAATATAGCTGCTCAGGATCACCAGTGTAATTCTTCCCTTTTCACACTCATCATATAATTCCAGAAGTGTGAGATTACAAAATAGCACAAAAGTTCCCTGCCCTATTCACTTACAAACTAAACTAAACTAAAAATTATACTTTTTCTGTTATCGTGCACATTTGACTCAAGATAAAAATGGAATAATCAATTATTAAATTTAAAATTTTTGTGTGATCTGCTTTTCAAAGATTATATATTTTCTGCTAAATTTACTTTTTAAAACTATTTATTTATTTATTTATTTATTTATTTATTTATTTAGAGACAGGGTCTTGCTCTGTCACCCAGGCCAGAGTGCAGTGGTGTGATCATAGCTCACTGTAGCCTGGAAGTCCTGGGTTCAAGTGATCCTCCCTCCTCAGCCTCCCCAATAGCTAGGACTGTAGGTGCGTACCAGCATGTCTGGCTAATTGTTTTTTTTTTATAACTTTTTTAGAGACAGAGTCTCACTATATTGCCCAGGCTGATCTTGAACTCCTGGCCTCAAGTAATTCTCCTGCAGTGCTGGGATTATAGGCATGAGCCACAGTGTCCAGCCAGATTTATTTTAAAAGTTGTTGAATTGAAACTGAAAATTATTTGTATTGGTTTATTTTTAAAACACCTATAAGATAATATCAGTCACCCTACTATTTTCTATCAAGCAAAAACTTTAAAGTTTCTTTCATGATTTTATGAATAAAATTTAATTTTACATATGTGTACTTATTTGCCTCTGTGTATTTACCTACATGTAAAAATTAAATTTTATTCATAAAATCATAATTATGTTTTTTTACCTGTAGGCAAATCTCCTTAATCAAAAAACCAGAGCTGGTCACATATGCTATGCCCTGATTCTTTTCTTTTTTTACCTTTTATTTTAAGTTCAAGTATACATGTGAAAGAGGTATCCTTGCACAAACCTACATATAGGTAAGCATGTATCTTGAGGGTTGGTTTTACCCATTATTTCTTCACCCAGGTGCTAAGCCTAGTATCAGTTAGTTATTTTTCCTGATCCTCTCCCTCCTCCCAACCTCCACTTCTGAGTATGTGTTGTTCCCCTCTGTGTGTCCATGTGTTCTCATCTTTTAGCTCCCACTTATAAGTGAGAACATGTGGTGTCTGGTTTTCTGTTCCTGCATTACTTTGCTAAGGATAATGGCCTCCAGCTTCATCCATGTCCCTGCAAAAGACATGATCTCATTCTTTGTTATGGCTGCCATAGTATTTCATGGTGGGTATGTACCATATTTTCTTTAGCTAGTCTATCATTGATTGGTATTTGGGTTGATTTTATGTCTTTGCTATTGTGAATAGTGCTGCAATGAACATATGCATGCATGTGTCTTTATAATAGAATGATTTATATTCCTTTAGGTATATAATGGGATTGTAATGGGATTACTGGGTTGAAGGGTATTTTTGACTTTTGGTCTTTGAGGAATCACCTCACTGTCTTACACAATGGTTGAACTAATTTACACTCCCACCAACAGTGTATAAGCATTCCTTTGTCTCCACAACCTCGCCAGCTTCTGTATTTTTTTATTTTTATTTTTTAATAGTAGCTATTCTGACTGGTGTGAGATGGTATTTCATTATGGTTTTGATTTGCATTTCTCTAATGATCAGTGATACTGAGTATTTTTTTCATATGCTTGTTGGCAGCATGTATGTCTTCTTTTGAAAAGTGTCTGTCCGTGTCCTTTGCCCACCTTTTAGTGAATTTTTTTTTTCTTGCAAATTTATTTATGTTGCTTATAAATGCTGGATATAAGGACTTGGTCAGATGCACAGTTTGCAAGATTTTTCTCCCATTCTGTAGACTGTCTGTTTACTCTGTTGATAGTTTCTTTTGCTGAGCAGAAGGTCTTTAGTTTAATTAGATCCTATTGGTCAATTTTTGCTTTTGTTGCTATTGCTTTTGTATGCCCTGATTGTTGAGGGAAATGCACAACTTTATACTATATAGTAAATATATTCACACTATGGGCTGACACATGAACCCCTACATCTCTGAGTTTTGCCCAATACAGATCTTGCCACACCCAGAGCTTAACTCAATTTCCTCATGGATAACTAAAAGTCTTAAGGTGCATTTTTATAGATCAGATCTAATCAAATATGCATAACCAATCCAGTCATCCACATCCTGGGTAGCATCATGCAATATAGATATGGTTGCCAGAGACCAACCTTTATCAAGAGGGAACAAAAAGGAGGAATCGTGATAAACTGAATACACACACAGTCAGAAGAGTGTCAATTTCATTTTCCTATGTGAAGAATAACCAAATCTTCCAGTTTGCTCAGAAAATTCTGATTTTATGCCTAATGTTCTCATGTAATTTTTAACAACATCCTCTTTCACTCTTGCACTGGTTTGGACAAATAATTTTTGATATGTTTAGATTTTGCTTATGTGATATATAATAACTTTTTAATATTAAACTTATGACTCACTTTGGCTATGATTGATTATTACCTGTTGGTGATAAAATGAGATTATTTCTAAGATTTTGGTCAATCAAGTGTATAAGGAATGCCCGTAAATATGGGTAGGCAGATTAAAATTCAAATGATTGGCAAAAATGAAAACCCATTTCACCTCAAAGTCTCTACATGTAAATTAAAATAAGAAACAATTTATCCAGTTCTTCCAAACATTTAGAACTTAGGATTTGCAAGATAAAACACAGATCCTATAGAATATCTATCACTGATCTTTTAGAAATAGCCATAATAAAGAACCTTGAAACCACATCTTAGAAAGTCAATCAGGTCCCCCAGATGTTTTCTAGGTGTGTTTTCAAGGTTCTTTACTATGGCTATTTCTAATTTTAAAGCAACTTTTATTTGAATAAATGGAAGAGTCATTGTATTCAGATAAATGAGCACTGAAGATAGAACTTTCCAGAAAAGCATGCCTCAGTTTCAGGAATAAATAGAAAATTATCCTGTTTGTTGTTATTGGAGTACAGCCTACACTGACACAACAAAGAAACATTTAGTACTAACAAATCACATGAAATAGGCAATTAAGTTCATGTGTTGAGCAGAAGGAGAAAGGGAAGAATGTAGAAATGATGTATTCTAAGTAGCAATCTCTTAGAACATTGTTTTGCAAACTTTGAAAGAGGTGTTGGCAGCTACTTAATGGGTGCTAAGGATGAAAGTATCAAAGCACACCACACTTGGGCTCTGAACGTCATTATGTGCAAAGACCTGGATTAAGAACATTATGAAACTCACAGTGAAAATTTTGTTTCCTGACCGCAGAACTGTATACATTCCGCTCTGGCTTCATTTCCTTACTGAAATGCAAAGAGAAGAGGAGAGAACCAGATATGCAAATTGGTACCAAAATATAAACAAGGATTCAATCCCATGGCATAATCCTCAGAGGAATGAAAATGCCAGGAAGAAAAGAAGTTTATGAACTCCATGTTTGGCGGAAGCAGGCTACAAAAGAGTTTAGCTGTCCTTCTAGAAAACAAAAATTAATTTGCTTTGGCCAAATTAAAATTAATTAAAATTATGCAATGTTGCCCTTGTGTTAATTTTAACGGTGAGGTTGTTGTGATTTAAGGCTACAATTAGTTCTAGTGTTTGAAAGAGAAGCTCTGTAATCGAGACAGGACATTTTAATAATCCTGGTTATAAACATTTAATACATCATCTTTAGGGACTCACAAACACATTGTAATTAACTTTTACAACTGAAATAAATCAGATTGCATTAGCATATTGCAAAGGAAAAAATCATTTGCATGATTGAAAACAGCTTCAGAAAATTATGTATAACAGGCTTCACGCAAACACCAGCACAACTTTTACCAGGTTTCTTCTATGGGGAATATTTTAACAAGTACCGTTTAGGATTCTTCAGATAATTATAACTTTTTCCATAAAAGGAAATACTCTGATTTTGAAGAGGCAGTGAAAGTCATTCTGTGGTCAATAGGACTGTGTTCAACTTTATTGTAAACTAATTGAGGAATATTTGGAAAAAAATATAATGTATACTTGCTCTGTAACTACTGCTATGCTGTGCAAGTAATTTGGTCAGAAGGAAGGGATATTTAGTTACGTGTGATTCACTTTTCTAGTGCTAAATGCATTAGCAGGAAGAGGGATACTAATACTGGACTCACAGGTGTCCCTGTGGCCAGCACCCAATCTGCTTCATAGATGCCAACCCCTTCTTGAGTGTTTGAGCTGTGAGTGATAAAACAACAGTCCATATGTTCCCTTTGGAAGCGAGCAAATGAAATAAGCTCTTACTAAATATTGGCTATTATTTTTACCAAAGTGATTTCAGGTCACATAGGTCGGTCGGATACACTCTTGATACTCCGATTAGTCATTTGGTGATATGGTTTGGCTCTGGGTCTTCACCCAAATCTCACCTCGAATTGTAACCCCCATAATCCTCATGTGTCGAGGGCAGAACCAGGTGGAGGTAATTGGATCATGGAAGTGGATGCCCCCATGCTGTTCTCATGATAGTGAATTCTCATGAGATCTGATGGTTTTATAAGTGTCTGGCACTTCCCCTGCTTTCACTCACTCCATTCTGCCACCCTGGGAAGAAGGTACTTTCTTCTCCTTTACCTTCCGCCATGATTGTAAGTTTCCTGAGGCCTCCCCAGCAACGCGGAACTATGAGTCAATTAAACCTATTCCCTTTATAAATTACCCAGTCTCCGGTATTTCTTCATAGCAGTGTGAGAATGGGCAAATCCATTTGGTCCACGAAGAATAATCAGTAGTACCTCAGTGTTCTGCATATAGGATTGTTGTTAGAAGCACAGATTCTATAGTTCTATTTCCTGGGTTTGAATTTTAGTTCTATCACTTAGTGACTGTGTGACACTGGGTTCTATGCCTCCGTTTCTCCATCTGTAAAACAAAGATTGTAAAGTATGTAACTGAAAGATGTTATTGTATTGTATTATAATTTCAATTGTAAAGTATTAGAAAGTATTATTGTAAAGGTTAAGTGAGATAATACATGCCATTTGTCTTAAGATAATTTCTGGAACATAGTAAGTGCTCAATAAATATTAGTGGTATCATTGCAATAATTATTACTGTAGTATTATCTTAGGTCAGTGCCTAAGAGAAGAAAAAAATCACTTTATCATCGTTTGGAAGCTAGTGACTTTCCTAAGTAGAACTTTTCCAAATATGCAATTTGGCTCCCACCCCTCCATTCACTTACTCAATTAATGTTGTGCATCTACTATACACAAAACAGTAACAGCTTTTCAAGACAGGACATGTGTGAGACTTCAGCACTGAAGTCAGGACAAACAAAGCAAAATCTGGAATGAATTAAATGATTAGAAGCTTTATTATGTTCTAAAATCAGAGTAAGGGGCGCAGCTAAGCTCAGATTCTAGGTGTCCAGGCCTAGCAACCCCCCATCTCACATTCCCCTCACCCCACCCCGTTCCTCAAAATGTAAACAAAAAAACACAAACAAATCCCAACTACAAAAAAATAAAAGTCAACATCTTTGAATCAATCTTTGGTCAAAATTAAGGAGGCAGGGAGAGGTGTGCTAGTGATGATGCCACATTGAATTGAGCTCTGTCCCCAGGAGGATTCTGACAATGGTCCCTTCTCTCTCCTAAATAAAGTTAGTGATGACTACCTAAGTGAAAATGAGGCCATTTGAGAAGGAGTTGAATCTCGGGTGGAGATTCTTAAAAGGCACATTACAGCTGGTCATCGTCAGACCAAACAAGACAAGGAAGGTTGAGTGTCTCTTAGGCAGTTTTATACAAGAGGCTAGTGGTTTCTTTTATAGGAAGTACTTCTACTCAGATTTATGTTTCATACTGATTCTAGAAATGGCTGATATGTGACCTGGAAGTACAATTCACTCATATAAGTTCTCCCTCATTTGGGTCTCGGTTTTGGAGAAAGAAAAGGGGTCCCACATTCTGTTCCTTTTTGAGGAAGTACTTGGTCTCTTCTAATGGGAAACTTCTCTTTTCTCCTGGGGCTATACCTTATTGACTTAAAAGAGCAGTAGCTTAATTAACAGATGAAATAAAGCCTATTGCATAATTAACCAGACATTTACCTAAGATCAATAATCTAATTGCCACACCTACATAGGGGATGGTGGCTATCCTATTGAAAACAATTCACTTACATGTACTTGTTAACAAGGTGATTGGTAGTTTGTTTTAGAGACTAAACGGATCTGTAAAGTGATAATTTATTGAACAATCAATTAATCTTTTCAGTAGTGCAAATATAAACAAGCCATGAAGAACTGCAGACGTGTCTGCTTATGAAAGGTCAAATTTAGCAGACTCACAGTCTGAGTTCTTTTTCAATCAGCAGTAAGATGTGTAGACCACGAACAGATTTTATTTTAACATTATCCCTTTGAACATGTTTCTTTCATGGGGAGCCAATAACACGCGCAACCTTTGTAAATACATAAAGCACCAATTTAGACCTATATCCTGTCTTTACAATGGATTGCTAATCTAAATTGTGTTTCCCTTTTCACAGATACACATCAGCCTGTCTAAAATGGTTTGATACACCCAGCTATATATATTCTCTGGGATTTTACTCCAACCGTGTGAATTGTTTCATATCTAGGAGAATGAATTATTACATTTATCCAAGAATATGGGTCACTGTCAAAAAGCTTTAAAGTTTAGGCTGAATTAAAGATACCAGAGTCTGGAATCTTATCTAGAGTTTATTTTAATCTTTTCACCCTGTACAATTGGATATGAGGTTTCCTAAGACTTAAGGTACTTCCTACTTTATGGCTGCTTTCAAAGCATTTCACTTTTTAAAATATTGTCATAGCTTAGTATGAATTTTCCTGTATCTACCTTCAAACTTGGCTATCATTTAAATTCTAACATTTATACCAAGATACTTTTATCCAGTAGAAACATATATGCCATAATAATTATATCAGCCTGACTCTTAGGAAGGAGGAATAACTTAAGGATCTACAAAAATTTATAAGATTTGGACTTTTAATGGCTTTAGGAACTTCATAAAATAGAAGAATATGTACTGAAGGACAAATAGGGAGGGTGATTACAGGGAAAAAAATGCCAGCCTGATTAAGTGAAAACAAGATTCTCAGTTTTAGATCAGGTGGTCTTAACTTGGCGTTCTAGAGTACAGATTCTTGATGCGGGATTTTAGAGCAAAGGGGCCACGAAATTGGATGACCAATAATTGCATCTTTATTTTCAGTATTTTTGAACTGGAACTTTGCATTTCTTTCATCATGAATGTGGACAACACACATCAAAACAATACTAACTATGATATACCACCAAGAGCTATTATAAATATGTTCATATGACCTTACGCAATCACAGATATCTCAAAATACCATGTATGCTCAATACGACTTTGACATGATGGTAGTTATAAGACCTGCCACGGCCGGGCGCGGTGGCTCAAGCCTGTAATCCCAGCACTTTGGGAGGCCGAGACGGGTGGATCACGAGGTCAGGAGATCGAGACCATCCTGGCTAACACAGTGAAACCCCGTCTCTACTAAAAATACAAAAACTAGCCGGGCGAGGTGGCGGGCGCCTGTAGTCCCAGCTACTCGGGAGGCTGAGGCAGGAGAATGGCGTGAACCCGGGAGGCGGAGCTTGCAGTGAGCTGAGATCCGGCCACTGCACTCCAGTCCGGGCGACAGAGCGAGACTCCGCCTCAAAAAAAAAAAAAAAAAAAAAAAAAAAAAAAAAAAAAAAAAAAAAAAAAAAAAAGACCTGCCACAAGATCTTGTTATTTAATGTGTTAATAAAAAACACAGATTGTAGGATCAATTTTAAATATTTTAGTGATTGTGTTTTACATGTATTTTATGTTATTCATCTTAAATTATTTTTCTGAGATGGATTTACATACTTCTTCAGATTTCCAAAGAAATCCATTGATGAATTTATCTGGAAAGACACCAGCCTTAGAGTCTACATAGTAAAGGCCTGGCACAGCACCAGCCCTCCCTGAACAGTGCACAAAGCAGACATCGCTTGTGGGTCACAGACCCGTTCTCCTAGGTTTAAGTTCAGACTCAGAAGCCTTTATATCAAAGCATTACTACCAACTAGCAAGGCAACCAATGGCAATGGGTGGTTGCTCTAAGTCTTCCCTGCTTACGGGAACCTTCAAGGTACAATTTTCTGCAAATAATGATCATAACAATAATTATCATTTATTGAGTGCCAGGTTCTTTACACATGTTATTTCACCCAGATTTACCACAATCCCATGAGCTGGGTGTTATCACTATTTAATAATATAGAAACTAGCTTAGAAGGAGGCAGAGCCTGTTTTCCAAAATCTCTGTTTCTTCCAATACACTGACATCAACAATCGTGTTTTATTTGGAAGGGAAATAGTAAGGTCAGATACGTTCATGGACCCCTGTTGTAACTAACAGATACTAACATAAAGTAAACATTTTAACACTATTGTAATATGCGGCACTTCACATTCAAGCCTCCATGTGGCTTTGCATGTAGTTACCTGATATTTTATTGCTGCTATTCAAAATAAAAACAAGATTAAGAGAGAAGGCTAAGGCACTGTGTTGAATGTTAAAGGAATATTCTAGTTGGGATTATTTCATTTACTGTCATCCCTATCCAATATAGAAGATGTAGAGATGTCCAGAGTCCCTCTTTTTAGGCAAAGCTATTGAGCTAGTTTTATAAGACTATTTCTGACTTCAAGGAGTTCACAGCCGTGTGTGGGAGGAGATAGCCCTAAAAACTACTACCTAAAATAAATGGCCAAATGATCATTTGAACTGACATTTACCAAATATTGCCATATGCTAAATGCTTTTCTAAGTGACATAATAATTTAATTCTCAAAATAATCCCTCAAGAGCAAGGCATTATCAATGTTTTCCCCATTGTATGGAAGAGGAAAGTAAGGCAAAGAGAAATTAAGTAAGTTGCCAAAACACACACACAGTAGTGACAGAGCTGGGATTCTGACCAGAAGACATGCTTCCAACCACTGTTGCTCATGCTGTAAGGGTAGCATGAAGGATAACAGAAGGATGAATTCTGACTGAAAACCACAGGTCACTTTCCCAAGTTGTGTATGATATGCATTTGAAACTTATTTGACTCTACAGATGGTTCCGAGTGTCTACTCTGATGGTATTGGCTACTTCTGAGTGATGCCTCATCTCTGCTATGAAGAAGATTTTTTCAACCACTTATCATCTGACCCCTGGAAGCCAAGAGCTGATGGAGAGGATCAAAAAGCCATTTAAATTATATATAAATACTGAAATTTCCATGAATATTTTCCACTGAAAAAGTGGTCATACTGGCTAAAGCAATTTTATTTTTTAAATAAATAGAGTCTCACCCAGGAACAAATATCCCAATGAATTCAATGTGTTCATCATAGAATCCCCTCCCATATTCATATACATTCATTTTTGCGTAATTTTATAAAAACTTTGGGGGTACATTTAGAATAAAAACAAGGCATTGCATGATTGATGGATCAATTCATTTTTACCTCCTTGTTTTCTGTTACGTTGCACATGATAGGGAGCGAATACTTAAATATAAAGTAATGCTCTGTCTTTTCACTGATTTCCAATAAGAGATTTTTGTTTCTTGAGAAATTGTCTTAGTATATTTTAGTCTATTGTAACAAAAATACCAAAGACAGAAATTTATAAACAACTGAAATGTATTTTTCATAGTTCTAAGAGGCTGGAAAGTCCAAAATTAAGTCTCCAGCAGACTCAGTGTCTAGTAGGAGCTCGTTCCCCATAGATGGTGCCTTACACATGTCCTCACATAGTGGACGAAGCAAATAAGCTCCCTTGGGCCTCTTTTACGAGGGTATTAATCACCTCTCAAAGGACCACTTCTTTATACTATTGTATTGGGGATTAGACTGCAACACACAATTTTTTTGGGAAAACAAATATTTAGATCACAGCAAAAATAATTACTGAGCCAAGGAAAGTTTATTTTATTTATTTTTTATTATTTTTAAACATATTTCATGCCAATTCCTAATATAACTTAACACATTTAAATAATTTTGGCCACTGGCATGCCTGTTTAAAATGAATGTCCTTTATTTTTCCATTGAGTTGCTGGAGTCATCTTTTTTGATTATATTGCTGCTATTATCCAATACTATTGTCTTTTGTTGTAAGAGTACACTCAATAGAATGTTCGACTAGTGGTAAAAGGCTAAGTTTTCTAATTTAGAGTTGGTTAACAGCTCAGATAGACCCTTGAAGATTTGTATCTACATTCAGATATGTATCAGACTAAGAAGTATCACATTATATTTGATATAATGTATTAGAAAGAGTAGAGTTTAGTTATGAGCCAAGATTGCACCACTGCACTGTAGCCTGGGCAGCAGCATGACTCTGTCTCAAAAAAAAAAAAAAAAAAAGAGTAGAGTTTACTTGTGATTAAATGATTAAATGAAAACCTGGTCCTACACCATAGATGAATGAGAGTCCCTCCAAATTCTCAGAGACAAAATGATGGTTGAGAAATCAGGCACAGGCCAGTGAGGGATGGGAGCCATTGGCAGGAGGTGCCAAGTCAAGACAGAACAAATACCAGATAAGCATCAAATCTGAAATTAGAGTTTAGAAGGATTGATGAGATGAAGCAAGACAATGAAACTATAATTTGCACATTGGAGTCCCAAGAAAATTTGTCTAGACAGGTTTTCAGAATAATGAAGCCTCTTCAAAGTCCACAGGCCAGCCCATGAGAACCGCTCCCACGACAGATATTAAAATATTTGTATTTGAAACTATGGCCCTGCTTCCTTTCTTTCGCACTGAATTCTCCTTAATTCATCAGGGCGCACCACATCTTTGCCATAAGCAAACTGCAACTTTTTTTTAACTTCATGAAAGTGGACAAAACGTGGGTTCCTGATGTCAGAGGGGCTGAAGTGGGAAGACTGAAGCCCACACAGGTGGACTTCTATTGTTTTTCCAATTATAAAGACAGTAGCTACCTCTGATATTTCTTTTAAAATGGAATTTTCCCTTCACCCCTCAAGCTGCCCCTGATAGTTTGTTTCTCGCAGTTTGCCCGCCGTCAATTATTCCGGGCCTTATCTTTTCCACGAGAGTGTTGTCGTTCTGTCTTTAACCCTTTCGAGGTTTGGCTTCCTCTTCCCCATGTCTCACTGTTATTTCACTGGACTTCCACCCGCCATACACAAACACCCCAGCTAATCTTTCCAAATTAGCACAACACCAGCTCTGGAGGGTCTCATTAGATGTGCAGTTGAGATTTATCAGATCTCATTTGCCTAATATGGAGCCTAACTTTGGGCACCTGGCCCTTGCAGTAGGGGGTAAGGGAGAACAGGAATGGGTCTTTTGTCACTGTTATGCAGACTCACTAATTTGCTCCACCTAATAAAATTACAAATGGATGCAGCTTTATTCACATTGCCTTTATAGGTTATAATAACCTTGGTACCCCATAACCTCCTGCTAGCTGAATTAATCAGATCATATTAATATTTCTTCTTACTTTCTTTTAACTGGTTCTTCTCTTAATTAAAGGGGCCAAAGACGTAAACAGGGTAGGTGACTAGAAACATGGCGTCGGGTTATAAACAAGGCTCATTAAAAAGATGGATGTGCAGGCAGACTGCAAAAATTGCTTACTTCGCAAGTGTACATTTTGTAATTTCCTGACGACTAAAAGAACTAATGCCAGATCCCACCCCCTCCCTTTTTCCCATGTATAAAAGATGATAATTTTTGAATGCTAGGGTGGGGATGGCAAAATGGAGCAACCTATTCATCAAATAGAATAAGGTCTTTCACATTATAAGACCCTGTCCTCCTTTCCCACAACCCTCCAAATGTGAAATCTCTTCAGAAGTGGAGGAAAGGAAAAACAAAATAAAACAAAACAAGAAATGATTTAGAAAGAGAACAAGATGAGAAATTTTAAAGACAGAACATTAAATGTATTAAACCAATCAAATTTGAGACAGAAAATGAAGGACTTCTTACAATACTAATAAATCTTCTAAACTTGCACATGTTCAACAATGCATAGAATATGCACACATGTGTTTGCTTGCACACAGAGGGCAAAAGAGAGCTTAATCTTTATGCATGAAAACAAAAATTGTTAAAGGGGACAGTCCACAGTATCAAGCTTACACAAAGTTATAACTGCAACAATGCAGTAGAACTGAAAACAGCTTGATTTAGGAAATTAATTCAAGTATATCTTCCATTGTTATTACAAATATTTTGTATCCATTGGTACATTGAATTGATGGTGCACCCTACACATTGTTGAAAAATAATGTAGCATATTATCAAAAGTGATAATAGATCACTATTTATAAATGCAATATGTATTTGCATTACACATGTATTATATAACATGTGTTTCATATGTTATGCATTTATAATATATAAATGCATTTATTATACATATTTTAATTCCTACACTCATGCACATATATATATGCATTTAGTTCTTATCCTCATTTTTGAAACTTTTGCTCACATTCACTTAAGCAAGCAAGAAAGTACTCACATTTTTATTCTCACAGCAATTACTAGGAGAGCTGGAGCTCCTGATTTCCTGTCTTTCCATCTCCCTTCTCAACAAGAGAGAAAGTCATTCTGACAGGATGATGCACAGCATGGCCAGGCAAGACCTCGCTCCTTCATGAATAAATTAGAAATGAAAGTTTAACTGATCCCCTTGCATTTTTATGGAGGGACCTCATCCTAATTTACCTAAATGCTTTGAGTGGAAGGAAAGAAAATGTAAGAGGCTAAGGTGGAAAGGTTAAAATCTGTGTTTAAATGGAGGTCTTTTTTTCCCCCAACACACCACAACACATAAGTGCCTGCAACTGAACCAATGATTTCTTACACAAACATTCTAAGGGAGAAGCCAAAAAATGGAAGATGGTTTTTTCATTTCCTTACACCTGTTTCTTTTTATATGAACCACTGCTGATGTTCCCAGAAATGCTTGGTCTAAGAAATTCCATATATATATATGTGTCTTAGTCTAAGAAATTCCTTATATATATGTGACTCTCTCTGTATGTGCATGTGCGTGTATATATATATACATGTGTGTATACATGTGTATGTGCATGGGTGTGTATATACAAACAATACATGCAAGAGTGGAGACTCTGAACAATCTATGTTTAAGACATTATTTTTCTCAATGGAGCTCAAATTCTGTGGAAATGGCATTATTCTTAAAGCAATCCTAAGCTATGCTTCAAAGAGTGACCTAATATAGTATGTTCTTCATCAATGCATTTTTAATACCAGATCAGCATTCCATGAGATGGGTTGTGTGATCAAAATATTAGGTTTTTTCATATGCGATCAGACCAGTGGGCTAATGGTTTTGGAATCCTGCCTTTGGCAGTAGCCATTACCTGATGCTTCAGGAGCCAGAAATGAATTTGCATGACCCCAGCCCTTAAGATGTTCCCTGTGGAAAAATAGGAAATTGGCAAGTAGGATCATTTCACGGATGTGCTGAAGCTGTCAGTCCTAGAAATCTTTGGCTTCAGCTCTGTGCCGGGTAAGTTCACCTGCGAATGCAGTATGAACTGTTCCCATTTGTGAATTGCTCATTTTCTAGGAAGATGAAGAGCCCTGTGCTCATTCTTAGTCTTCCTAGCCTTTGGCTATTGAAAAGCCTGCTAAATACCATGTTCTGATAATGTTGTCATTGAATGTGTAAACTCCTCTGGTGTGACTGAAACATTGGGGTGTGACAATGTTAAGGAAAGGTCAATGAAGGAAATTAAATTATTTCATCCCAGCATTCTTTTTTGCTTTGTTTTTTTCCTAGTTATTTAATATTTAGCTGTATAGCTGCAGAAGAAAAAATAAATGAAAAAACAGAGAACCAAGTGTATTCATTTTGTGATTCTACTATTCCCTAAAAACTTAAGCAACATACTCATGAGGTTGTAAGTGAATATTTGTCTGGTATAAAATCACTGTGACATCTCATTGTACTTGGTCCTAACACGGAAAACTCACAAATCTGGTCCATGGTCCACACACATTTTCGAAAGACGTCTTTTAATTTTACTTGAAATTTTCATAATTGTCATATTGCTTTCAAAGACAAATCAACTTTAAGGATAAAATATGCCTATTTTCATCCCAGTTCTGTGCCATCCTGTGTTTTAATAACCATCCTACCTTAGTATTAACTAACAGCTCCCTGTGTGACAGAAGATTCTTACTCTACATTAGGTTTTTTCTTAAATGACTAAAGTTTCTGAAATATTCAACACAATCTACCATTTAAAAATTTGATAACATCTTCATTAGCATTTGAGTGCACCCTAAACTATTTCTACCAAACAGAAGTACAGCATTTTAGAAGAGGCTCACAGACTAACTACATATATTTTTTGAATGTTAAAATAATTCTTTCTTTCCTTCTCTTTTGATCATTTTTCTGAAGTGGATTGTCAGTCCCTCTCACCATTTGTCATTAGAGGAGTGTAATTTCATGACCCCTTTCTTCTTGCTACTTCCTCTAAACAAAAGGACACAATAAATAAACACAGGAGATAAGACAGTCTCTTCCCCGCAGCCTACCCCCTTCCTTTGAGTCTTTTGAGGCTAGAGAACATGATAATAATAAATATCAAATGGAAGTGTAACTGTAATATGTGTATTGATATATACTTTTCTAGTAGTTTTGGCAAACCTATCTTGCTGACTATACTGATGAAGGTTGCGAGTAATTGTGTACGCGTTTCTGTGAAAGATAAATGACTTTCCTTCCCAAGGACGCTTGGCCAGGCCTTAATCCTGAGTGCGTGTGTGTGTGTGTGTGTGTGTGTGTGTGTGTGTGAGTGTGTGTCTGTAACTGTTTTCTGAAGGCCTGACAAGGCATCTTGATCATTTCCTCATTTTGAGGCCTACCCACAGCCTCACACACGGCCCCCCTCTCTGAAATGTTATTATTCTGTCGTGAGGCCTTCTTCAGCCAGGATGTTACTTCATTTCCACCTTTTGTCTCTGCCTGAATGTGAATGATGCTCTTTCAGCAATATACAGCCGCTTAAACTCCCTGCTGCTGCCTTACATAAATATACAACACCCGTCTCGCCCTATAACTCACTTCAGGCCTGGAAAAATAGTGACTTCCTTTATTGGTCAGATTCTCTAGCAATTCCCAACAGCTGTATGTTCTCACCTCAGAGGATCCTTATCTTCAAGTTTCCATTTGTCTCAGCACTATTCCAGTGGATTGCCAATAAAAATGATTCCCATTTTTATAACCCCTGAGAACGCAGGAGCCAGCTTTCCAGAGAAACTGATGTTCCACCCCCCACACACACACAAATAAACAAACAAAACCTCTAGACAACTTAACAAAAAGGGCTATTTTGTCTTCTGGAGAGATGACCTTAGAACTGAGTACATAGAGAATTCAGTAAAACGTGAAGTGTTGTCTCGGAACACATTAATTACATTCATGAAAATCCATGTTTATTTTCTTCCTTGAGATAATACATGGGAGAGATATGGCATATAATCATTAAGAGAACACGTGTTCACAGGTATCTAAAAGGAATATCACATTCATATTAAGTTACTGTATCTTTGTTCATAAATTTAATCACTTCTCTTTGCCTCAGAATTCTGGGCAACTTTAAAATATGGCTGGGTTCTACTGAATTTATTTTTTAAAGAAAATGATGTAGGGTAAAAAAAGAGAAGCACTTTTGAAAAACTGAAATTGCTATGTAATTGTCAGGTGCTACACTGAATAAAGGCACTTTATTTGGGTATTGATGCCAGTTATATGGGGACATGAGTTTGTGCTCCACTGCTGCTTACTGCTGCAGAATTTGGGAAAACGCGCTATGTAAAGCTCAGCCTCAGTTGTCACATCTGCCAAATGGGAGCTAAATACCTCCCTTTTAAAAATGTTTTTAACTTTAAGAAACAGAATTATATTCTAAATTACTAAATTTAGTAATATTCTATATTACTAAAGAGTAAACTCCAAAGTGCTCTACAAATGGTATAGCTCAAGTGACTTTTTCCCCTCCATAATAAAGCTGTGGGGACTATAGGCAATTTTTAAAGAAAAATGGAAGGAGTAGGGACATGGAATAAAGAAAATGAGAATTTTTGTTACACTATTGCATACTCAACAAGAGGGCAAGAGTGTTAAATACTAATGTTTCAAAGCTACACTTTTTTTTCAGGTGCAAATTCAAGGAACAGGGAAATATGTCAGGTTAAAGTCAGAAATACCCATCTACTTTATGACTTTACAACTCTCCATAGGAGAAAGAAAGACGATTACTGACATATAGCGTGTGTTAGCAGAAGCGCTTGCTGGGGAGTTTTATTGCCAAGTGGAAACTGACAATTGTTACCATCTTATGCAAAACTTTGGCTCTGGGAGTTGTTTTCCCTTTCTGCTTCCTCTGTTCAACATCCCCGCAAAGCATGAATGATGATTTCAGAAGTCACCTGGCTGTGATCAACACATCAAATCTGCCCCCAAAGACAGTTCCCAAATAAACTAACATGATCTTTTTGGCATTTATGCTGAATATGGCCTAGAAATGTGCAGTGTTTTCATTCCTACTCTCTCTCCTTGGATGTATGTGCAGAGGCAGCTTTTCCTAAATTCTCCTCTATACTTTCAACTCAGACCAAAACCTCCACAACTGTCCCTCTGAATGGGAAATGATTGTAATCTTATAGCCAACATCATTAAAGGCTGCCCAGAGTCTTCTATTGCCCATTACCTCAAACAGCTGTGGGTAGAACTTAACATTATGTTAGGGTCAAATGTTCCCTTGTCAGTGGGGAAATTTTTCTGCTCTAAATGAAATGTTACAAAATACATTTCCCCCCACAAAGCTCTGAACTTGGAGCTGTTTTATTTATCTGACCATTCTGAGTACTGTAAAACATGTTGTTTCATGTTGTAACATAAGATCTTTTTAAAAGTGTGCCGTGAGCGTTTGCAATTGTTATCAGGCCCAGATGTATCCGAGTGTCAGCGTGAAGCTCTCCGAGTTGGCTCAGATACACAGAATGTAATTAGCTCAAAGGCCTCCATGCTAGATTTGTAGAAGAAGCACCAGCACTGCCTGAGAATAACCATTAGCTTGCTCTTCTCCTCTCCTTCTTTTCACTCCACCCCTCTTAAAAAAAATGGTGGCAAAATTTAACATGTATTGTTCACGACGCAAAGCTGTTTTGCATAGAGCAAAGCATGTTGTGATTGAGATTTTTGAATGAGAGAGAGTCAGTAGCAAAAGTTAGCTAGGAAAAAGAGATAAGATTTAAAAAACTTATGACCCTAAGTAGATGAATTTAGAGACCTCAAAGAGAAAACATGATCCTCAGTGAGTTTTAAGATCACAGGCTTGAAATTCAGAATCATAACATTTTGCTTTCTTCTCTCTTCTAGACCTTCAACTTTTAATAATTAATCTAAGAACAAACATTTACATTATAGTCAACACTTTTGCAACCAGGGCTTCATTTTGTATCATGTTCCATTGAAAAGTTTCTGGACATCAGAAAGAAAGTCAACCTGATATGATGCAACCAAGGAGTGGCATGGGCTAAAATGACCTACACTCTTAATAAACTGAGCACTACATTAGGTTCAGATAAAAGGGCAAAACCAAACAAAAATAGGTGGGACATTTACCCGATGCAGTACACATTGGTGAAAGCAGCATAATTTCTTCCTGACACTTGCAGGAAATCAGTTTACGCCCTGAAGCATGAAATTTGATTGTAATTATTTTAGCTTGCTCGGCTACATATGTTATTGATGATCTTTCCTAAAAATCACCAGTCTTTTAGAAATCTTGCCACAGTACTTGACTCAATGACCTGTAAGTTATACATAATAGAAAATAAACCATGCAGGGCTTCTCTATTGATTGTTCCATAGAACTCACTCTTCCTAAAGAGTGAAGCACCAACGTTAAATAACATTGGTGTAGAAAATGAGATTATATTTATAAATGTCTAAATATATAAAAGTTGCAAAGCCTACATGAATTAATCAACTGGCTGGAGACCTCATGTTTCTTAGAATGCTCAGAGTTCAAGCAGACATTTTACCCTTAGTTTGTAAATCCAAAAGCCAGTTTTTGCAAGTACAATGAAATGATGGGTTAAAGTAATTATCCAGGTGATACAAGTTTCTAAGGGTATTGTTGAAAATGTTACTAAAATGCCTGGGGTTTGGTCTAAGTCCTGTTGCTTGCAGCACAGAAAGCCAATCACTGAGACAACAGGTATTGCCAGAGAAAAAGGCTTTAATTGGGTGCTGCAGCTGACGAGATACATCAGTTTCAAACTCATCTCCCTGGTAGACTGAAGTTAAGGGTTTGTATAGTAGGGAAGAAATGTAACTGGGAAAACAGGAATCAGGGAGCAGGAAGGAACAGGAGTTGGTAAACAGGAAACAGACGGTTGGTTAGGCAATCATGATGGGTGAGGGGTCTGGTGTCACAATGTCCAGATGTGGTGATCTGGTAAATTTCCCTTCCTTGATACTATCTGAGAGGCCTGATGGTTTGTTGCCTGAGAAAGGACCTCAGATAAGACAATTCTAACTTTCTCAAGTTTTAGTACTGGGAAGGTCCATTTCTCTGTTTATTCAAAGAAACCATAAACATCAGTTCTATGGGACAACTGGTCTGGTTTCAAAAATACACACTGGGATGAACACCCAAACTGGTCATCTGCATCTATTAAAGTTTTTGAATGACTTTCCAATTCCTCACATTGCTCTTTTGCTGAAAAAAATGAATAAAAATCCTAGATATGTACATGAAACATAAATTAATCAAATAAGCCAGATAATACAAGATTATAATATTCTAGGGGCTCTGGATACCCGAACTGCAAGATGGAGGCTCCCATGGTTATGAATTTGGTATCAGAACAAGTGACCTTCCCCAGCAGTGTCTTAAGAAAATCAAGGATTTTCCTGGCAGTTAGGAAAAGTTCCTTTTCATAGCATGGGAAATACATAGTGACATAAAAATTCTTTATGACATTTTGCTCTTTGCAGATTCTTCCCTTCTATTCTGAGTAAGAATTAAATCATACCAGTTGAAATAGAGTAGAATCTTGACTATACTTGGGATCTCCACCTAAATTCCCTGCTAGAAAAAGTTTTACTCCAAAGTTTGAGTGGCTTTGAATACCCTTCTTTGTTTCTCTTTATGCTCTGCCTCTGAATACTTAATATGGTGTGCACCTGCCCACAGACAGCAGTGTGCACGTACATGAACATCTACCCCCAAGGAACTTCATCTTACCAAGTGAGATCCCAATATTTTAAGAAATAATGATGCAATAAATTCTTGACGATCCCTGTAATAAGCATGAAGAGGGAGCAGTGATGGGGATGCGCTAAGGGAATGGCCAGAGAAACCACGCTCCAGATAGTGGCTGGCGGGGAGAGGAGACTTCATGTCTGAAATGAGATTTGGAGCTTGATGTGGTTTAGCTGTGTCCTCACCCAACTCTCATCTTGAATTGTAGCTCCCATAATGTCACGTGTTGTGGGAGGGACCCGGTGGGGCATAACTGAATCAACAGGGTGGTTTCTTCCATACTGTTCTCATGATAATGAATAAGTCTCACAAGATCTGATGGTTTTATAAGGGGAAAACTTTTTCACTTGTTTCTCATTTTCTCTCTTGTCTGCCACTCTGTAAGACATGCCTTTCTCCATCTACCATGATTGGGAGGCCTCTCCAGCCACGTGGAACTGTGAGATCATTAAACCTCTTTTTCTTTACAAATTGCCCAGTCTTGGGTATGTCTTTATTAGCAGTGTGAGAACAGACTAATACAGGGCTCCAATAGGAACTAAGCAGTTAAATAGAAAGTAAAACACATTTTACACAGAAGAAACCTCTCTTTTTCAGCAAAATATATTTTTAAGTTGGCTTGGTGGTCCAAAGTCTTTGTTCAGAAGAAAGTCAGCTTCAGCACCATTCAGTGGCAAGAAACTTGTTCCCTGCGTTACCACAAAGACACTTCTGATCTCAGGGTATTTCTGTGACTCTTTCTCACTCCACTGTGATTTTTCTCCAGATTTCACTCCCATGGATCATGTGGCTCTGGTGAGGCATTAGAAACCATAGTGGGTATGAGGTACGGAACTCCGAAAGTACAACTCAAACCAGGCTCATTGCAGGGGGAGAGGTTAAGTTACGAAGAGGTAGAAGAAATATTTTACATGATATCACAATATTCAGAGAAGAGGATGAAAGAAAAGCAGCAGATAATCTAGGAAGAAGGAGAAGCTCTTCTTTTCTAAAGATGCTTCCCATTGTTAATTGGGAAGAGAGAGACACCAAATGCTTAAATGACAGCAGGTAAGTAATAGAGAGAAAACTGGAGAAAGCAGACACATCTTTACATATGAAAATGCTCTTCTTCCTTCCCGCTCTCATCACTCCCACCTGGTTAGATTTTGCAAGCTCTCACCCCTCCTCTTATGAAATAATTTTCCCCTGCAGCCTTAGTTCTGCAAAGTCAATGTGGCTTATGAAAATCAAGTTGTATTCTGTATATTTAATACATCATCTCTAAGGATAATCATTCCGGAATCTGAACTTGTTTCTGTTATCTAGCTCTGCTTGACAATGATTTATGAACCAGAAAACAAGACAGCTTCATTTTCATAAAGCAAACGGAACCTTCTGGACTAGGAGGAGCTGTGAAACTTGTTTTGACTAGTAAACTGAAACAAACATGACATAAAAGTCAATACAACTGCACCACTGGGCTCTCTTTTTAGAAAATAACTTTTTCTCCCACTGCAGCAGGATGACAGTTGAAATGTTGCATTAACCAATTGCAATTTTTATTTTCACTAATTACTAGCCTGGTGTGATGATGAAGGACGCTGAAAAATGAAAATAAGCACATGACAATCACCTCCTAGAACAGTCAGCCTCACCCAGAAAGCGGGAGCTTAGAAAATGTTTTAAAGGAATTATCTATTGAAAACACTGGTGTCTTAATTTAATTATTTACTTGGTGTGGGTATTATTTGCCTATCATAAATATTACTTATGATGAGAATTTGCAAAATAATTTAATAGTGTACATGAACTGCACGAGACACTGTGAAATCACTCTTTTGCCCATAAACATACATAAGCTATGCGTAGTTATAGTAATAAACATTTTGCCCAATCATGTGGTCTGGGAGAGGGGCAATACATCAGAGCAGAATAGAAAACAAACCGCCAGACTTCATACCCGAGGATAGCCACCTGCTTTTGTTGTCTCTACATCTTCTCTTTGCATATTTTCTCCTCTGTAAAAGGGCAAAATAATAACGATGATATGAGCCTTACAGTACAGTTGAGAGAGGATTGAATGAGCTATTGTGCTTTGTGTGTTTTTCATTGTTTCCAATGAGTTGCTTAGTTCAGCAAACTTCATGGAGTGCCAGTCATCTACTCCTGTTTTCTTTTGGAAAATAAGACAAAGGTAAAAAGTATTCAAACGGTATCAGCTATTCTAAAAGGCAAGAATGGGAAGATTTATCTAAATCTCCTAAAATTATACAACAGTGGTGGCCTTACAGTTACATCATGAACACACCTGGGAGAAATGATATGGTGTGATTGTGTCCGGAGTTGGCTCCTGCTGGTGGGTTTGTGGTCTTACCGACTTCAAGAATGGAGTGGCGGACCTTCTTGGTGAGTGTTAACAGCTCCCAAGGATGGCACAGACCCAAAGAGTGAGTGGTAGCAAGGTTTATTGTGAAGAAGGAAAATACAAAACTTCCACAGCTTGGAAAGGGACCAGAGCGGGTTGCTGCTGCTGGCTGGGGTGGCCAGATTTTATTCCCTTATTGTCCCCTCCCACGTTCTGTTTCTGTCCTGTCAGAGTGCCCTTTTTTCAATCCTCCAAACGATTGGCTACTTATAGAATCCTGCTGATTGATGCGTTTTACAGAACACTAATTGGTGCATTTTACAGAGTGCTGATTGGTGTGTTTTACAATCCTCTTGCAAGACAGGAAAGTTCCCCAAGTCCCCACTCCACCCGGGAAGTCCAGCTGGTCTCATCTTTCGTAATGATGAAGGACTTATGTACAATGACTTAAGTGTCTGATTTCATGTTTGAAAATTGTCTTAAAAGGAGACAGGAACATAAAACAATGGGCATTTTAATGGACTGCATTTGACTAACTTAAACGTCAGAATAATTGATTTAAAAATCTTAGTCTCCATACAGTTAACTATTAAACACTTATGAGAACTATAGAATAAAGGAGATCTCATATAATTGTCACATGTATTAAATAATCTCCATCTAGCTCTGATTTAAAATAATATTCTGCAAAATATATATTTCTATATTTCTATTTGTGAAATAAAATGCACAGTGTAGAAGGCTACCAATTTTTGGCTACATTGAAGAATACTAGATGGTCACTGTCAGTTTTATTCATTTATTTATTTTTAAATGAAAATGAGTTGTGGATTTGGGGTTATCTCCACCTCCTTCCTACATTTCATTATCTATTGTTACTTTTTGAATTTTGAAATTTATACTAAAAAGATGCATAAATTGTGCAGGTGCATTTTAAGTAATTAGCTTTTTAATTTTATTTTACTTCCTTTTTTGAGACAGGGTCTCGCTCTGTCACCAAGGCTGAAGTGTGGTGGTGCAGAGGGCTCACTGCAGCCTTGACTTCCGGGGCTCAAGAGATTCTCTCACCTCAGCCCTCCAAGTAGCTGGAGCCACAGGCGCACACCACCACGCCCTGCTAATTTTTTTTTTTTTTTTTTTTTTTTTTTTTGTAGAGACGGGGTTTTTCCACATTGCCTAAATTGGTCTTGAACTCCTGGGCTCAAGTGATGCACCTGTGGCCTCCCAAAGTGCTGGGATTACAGACACGAGCCACCACAACTGGCCCATCATGAACTTTTTAAAACATTCTTACACTTACCCACCAAAGTTACATAGGTCATTACTAGTGCCTTATGAAACCTATTTACCCTCATCATCACATTCCCATTCCTCAGCCCCACCCACCCCTGGTATCACTATCCTTCCTGCATTTCCCGTTAACAATTCTCTTCCTTCTCTTTAAAGATTTTTTAATCTTCATATAGATCTCTCATCAGACCAGAATTTAGATTTGCTAGTTTTTAAGTTTGATTTAAATGAAATCATATGTATACCTCTTTCTGTGTCTTCTGCTTTTGCTCAACAGCAGTAAGTTTTTGAGATTCACTTATTTCATACACACAGTTATCAGGTCTTTTTCTCCAATGCATATTCCCCATTGAATGAGCATTCCACAGTTTATTTTTTCATTCTTCCATTGATAATCATTTGGGCAGTTTTCAGTTGTAGACTATTTTTATTTTTATGTATGTATGTATGTATGTATGTATGTATGTATGTATTTAAGAGATGAGGTCTCACTATGTTGCTTAGATTGGATTCAGACTCCTGGACTCATGTGATTCTTCCACCTCTGCCTCTCCAGTAGCTGGGACTACAGGCGTGCACCACCACACCTGGCTCAGTAGACTATTTTTAATAGTCTTGGGCACCTGTGTAAGAATTTCTGCAAGTATACATCTAGAGCTCAAATTACAATACTGGAAGGTGCACACATTTCCAAACTGTTAGATAATCTCAAACTGTTGTTCAACATGGTTATATCAGTCCATTCTCCATTTAGCAGCAGAATGAGCTCCCATTGTCCTGCAACTTCACCAAGTCAAATTAATGGGCATATTCACTGAAACAATAAGTCAAGCTAAAAACATCATCAAGGTGTTTAAATCATCAAGGTGACATTTTGATTTTAAAATCTGTTGTCTTTGAGTCTTATAAATAAGGCATTTAATTAAAACGTCCTTAATTAACTCAATATTCAGATTTTTGGTGGAGCATTAAACACAGAGTCAAGATGCTTGGCCAGGAGTTTGTCTGGAAAAATCTCAGCAATTGAAAATGTCCTGCAGCTTCTTGAATCTTGAAGGTGGAAGTGGAGAAGTGGATAAGTAAATTAGATCATGAGACCTACAGAGGCCTGATTGAGAGCCCACCTTTTCTCCCCAAGTGTCTCATTTGGGTTTGGAGAAGAAGAAATGTAACAACCCTTGCCTGGAAGATGTATCAAGGAAGGAAGGCCCAAATAGTGAAGTTTTGATTTGCTGTTTCCTGTTGGAATGATTAAGGAAGACCAACTACATGATGTGGAAATTTCCTTCTAACTCTGAATATTGTAATACTGTCTTTGAATGTTGTTTCTTTTTTTTTTTTTTTTTTAAATGTGATGGTCAGTCAGATCTGCCACGAGAAAAGACAGAAGAGAGGTTCAGAAAAACAAAGTGTGTTAAACTCTCAGGTCCCAGTGACTGGAGGCACAGCATGTCACACAGGGCTATAAGGGGAAGACGTGGAGGTCAGGAGGCAGAAGACAGGAGCCAATGGAAGACTTGGGCCAGAGGCTTTGTTGGGGTTTCTGTGAAAGGCAGTGGAGGGCAGGGTGAATGATTTAGGATGGGTTAGTTTGAATAACTTAGCAAATTCTAAACTGTAGAGGTGGTCTGTAGCTGTTTGGTACCTGTCCCTGGAATGGTTAAGGCAGAGGAATGTTGCCTCCTGGAGTATAAGGGCCAGAAAAGGAGATATGGCTCTGGATTGGTAAGTGTGCATATCAAAGACATGCTCCTGTCAGAGTTCTAAGAATTGTCTAGCCCCTGGAGGGGAAGTCTCTCTCCAGCCACAAAGGTTTTTGTTTTTGGTTTTGGTTTTATTAGAGACAGGGTCTTGGTTCTGTCACTCAGGTTAGAGTGCAGTGGTGCAATCAAGGCTCACTGCAATATCAAACATTTGGGCTCAAGCGATCAGCCCATCTCAGCCTCCCAAGCAGCTCAAACTATAGGTACATGCCACCTCATGAGCCTGGCTAATTTTGTATTTTTTGTAGAGACAGAGTCTCACTCTGTTGCCCAAGCTGGTCTTGAACTCATGGCCTTAAGTGATCCTCCTGTTTCAGCTTCCAAAAGTGCTGGGATTACAGGCATGAGCAACCATGCCTGGCCCCAAAAAGGTTTTTAAAGATGTCAAAATATCAAAATATACAGAAAATTATATTTATATGTAGATACACACACATATAACCTGTGTGTACACGTAGGTATATATACACACACATATAATATGTGTATATATAGATATATGCATATACATCATATATACATATCTATATATACACACACATAACTTATGTGTGTGTATATAGCTATGGAGATATATCTACATATACACACAAGTTGTATATGTGTGTATATATAGATATGTACATGTATCTATATATGTATGTATAGATATCTATACATACATACACACAAGTTATATGTGTGTGTATACACAGATATATAAAATAAACAGGTCAATACAACAATATAGAGAAAGTACAGGGCTGTTTAGAAAAATAATTGTCCGGAAACCCTCAAAAATTTTTACTAATCTGGTTTTACACATAAAGACTTAATCAAAATAGATCTTCTCAGTATCAACTGTGATAAACTTGATAAATTTACAGGCTTAAGTAAGTCTAATTCTTAGTGATTTCTAGCAATAAGTAGACTAACTGATTTTATGAGCAGCCATGGGACTGATGGGGAACAGTTCTGAATCGACAGATATTAAAAACCTATTCATGTTAACTAGACTGTGTGAACAGGAACACGTTCACAGGACAGTTTCTCAGCACATCAAATTAATGGTTTTCCTTCAGATGAAGACACATAAAATAGTCAAAAAAGGTCAAGTTAGGTCCTCATGTGATGACCAGACCCCACTGAAAAAGACACGATTTAATCATTTCTATTCTAAGAAAAATCAGCCTTAGTTACTAGATAATTAACCCATCACAGGCAATTATTGTATTGACTATAAAAATAGACAAATATAGGTTTGACCCTGCCCTGTCTTCTTATTCAGGTAAGTAGAGAGTGAGTCCAATATTTGAATACTCTTCTTTTCACTTAAATTATGCAAATGCAATAGGAATATAGAATTTACGTGTCTGTTTAAACAAACTGCAACAAAACTACTACACTGACAAAATTTAGCCTAATATTTCCACTTTGTGAAACATATCTTTGAGTATTTGCATAATCAAAGAACTTAAAGATTACATGCAGAAATAGAGGTAAAGATTTAAAGTCTTCTTGGGTTGTTGTTACCTTCCTATTCCCAAAATTATATTTTAAAATGGTTAATGATAATTATTTTAAGTTCATTAGAATAATTTGCTAACAAATATTTTGGATTGCCTAGTGGTTTCTGTTTGCCGATATGTAGTGCCTTGAGATTATCTACACGTGGTCTTTCTCTCAATGCAGAAGCATATATGTAAGTTAATAAAGGAAGGCGTAGACTGGATTAATCTGAGATCAAGATGTCATAGCTCCTCCCATCTGGTGCATGTTTATTTCTCAGCAAGTAACCTATTTTGATGGCCATGGGCCAATGGAAACATAAATCTCTATATAAGCTGGGAGAAATAATGGATTCATCTGTTTGATGAATTTTTATTGATTACCTACTATGTGCTAGGTCCTGAATTAGATGCAACGATTTTGACCAAAAGGAAATCACTCCATAGGCCTCTTGATTTCTCATTTGAGATAAAGGATGCAGGAGATAGGGCATACATTCAGTAACTAGGTGAGCACATATTTGGGGCAATGTACAGTAATACTGATAACACTGCCTAGTAAGGTTGGTGTTTTGGTCTGAGCTCTAGCACAGAACTAAATTTTGCATTGACTCTGATGTTTCCAATTATAAAACGACTTGAGGTTTTACTGATAGCAAATTTCCCTTTGTCTCTGTGTGTGTGTATGTGTCTATGTATGTATGTATGTGTGTGCCTATCCTTAGTTTTGGTATAGATTTAATGTTATTGCTGACAATAATTAAATTTTTATGATCAACGTCACATATGAGAATATTACAATGTTATTAAGATGGATGTCCTGCTTAGAATGACATATAAACCAAGTTTATCATTTTATTACCCTCACAAAGCAATGCATGTTTATTTTTGAAATTTAAAACACTTATACAACTCAAACTATTGAGTCAACTCACAGGATTTCTGTCTCTGGGTTTACATTAGCAATGTAGATAGACATTCTTAAGTCAATATGCTCATCACTGAAAGCAAGAAAAAGCCTTTCAGGATTTACCCAAAATAAATGTGGGTCCTTTTGAAATGCACCATGAACTACAGAACAGATTGTAATTTAGGCTAGTTTACAAAAAAGGGAGACATGTATGTGCAGAAATTTCAAAGGCGTCTGATTTAGGCCTTGCCTGTCTGGAAAGTTCTTGCAGAGCTTTGGTTCTGGCTGGGCCCCTCTCTCCTGCAGGTGTGGCCTCCACAGATCTTTGGGGAAGGAGGGCAGAATGGGAAAGACTCTTGGTACATAACAAACAACTGAAGTAAGCAGGCAGTGAAATTACCCACAGAAAGCCATTCATTATGTGTTTCCAATATCCTCTAAAAGGGTAGCCCACCCCTAACTACATATTTATACATATTTACTTGATAATCAATAAAGGAAAATGGCTACATTATTTTGATTAAAACATCAACTCTACGTGTTACTATAAAATCACATTTAAGAAACCAGAAACAAGGAGATAGCAGTTCATGCTACCCTCCAGCCTATGATATATGATATTTTCAGGCTTCGAGGAGAGCAGACACATTAAGAAAATAGTGCTAATGATATTAAAGTACTTTACAAGGCTTGTTACTAAGAGCTGACAAACCTGTCAAGTGTATAATGTAGGAGGCTATCGTAACGTTCTCAGAAAACCATACCTCTACCCCATTTCACTGCAATCTCCTAATAATGGAGCCGCTATAAATTGTAGCCAGCAATGGGACAGAGCCATGGCTTCTCACCCCAATGTGAGGACATGATAAATATAAAAGAAAATGGCTGTCAGTTTTGGCGCCCGGACCTTATTACAAAGTCTTAATCTTACTGGCCTCAGCACCTTTTATCACCGCCTTGTTATGAGCTGATGGCTTTTTTATTTGCTGAGAGATGGAGGATGTGTCATTTGATGTCCTTTTATGTAGCCACGGCTCTGTCCTCTCATGAAAAAAAACATTTTATATATTTATTACAGTAACCGATTAAATGCGAGACTCATGCTGTTGGCTCAGGTACTGTGGGCTTAGGATTTAACAGAGTCTGGATTTAAATACATCATTATGAGTATTTATGTGAATGGGATTCAAATAGGAAATTAATTTTTCTCAGCACCGGAGAGAGAGCATTTGCAATATTCATGATTGTTTATTCTTGCTATTATATTATTGCTATTGGGATTGGTCATTCCTGGTTCCAAGGTCAGCCGGAAATCCCAGCTCTGGCTTTTCTTCTTTCTTTAGACTGCTAGCTTTGAGGAAGGAGGCCTTGTAAACACAGTTTAGCTCAAACTCGGCTCAGGTTCAATCAGCTTGATCCTTGAGATGAGATAAATTGCAATTATCTAAATATTAGTCTGACAATCTCCCAGCTCACTTCCCATCCTCTTCATTTATGGCAAATGAGAGACTGAACTTCACTTGAAACACTGACCCTGACAGAACCTTTATCCAACGGAACTGCCGCAAACTATTAACATGGGATGGAGACTCCATCACTAGATCTTATTTTCAATTTGTGTCTATAAAACACGATGGCCCAGAGTATGGCTGCATGGAGAGCCTTATCCTGTCTGTTGTGCCTGCCAGCTGAGAGTCAGAGTCCAGAGTGGGGAAGTCACCACTTTCATTCAGAGGTGGGACTAGCTCCGTGTCTGTATGCGCAAGAGCAGGTGCTCAACATACGTTTCTCTTCATCCAAGGCTTTTGTATTCCAAAGTCAAAGGCCAAGGAAGCCCCAGAGATTTATTTCTCTATATGCTGGAGGAAATTGCCAAGTTGGTGGTTTCAGCTATTGAATGTAGGTATTGCCCATCTCTGAGGTGGTGTGTATGTGAAGCTGGCCAAATTCGTTTCAAAATAAAAATTCATTTATACCACTGAGTCTTCCTTTAATTGCATCTTACCAAATCATTGACTTGATGGTGTATTTGACATAATGGGTTATTATTATTATTATTATTATTATTATTTGAGACAGGGTCTCCCTCTGTCACCCAGGATGGAGTGCAGTGGCTCAATTTTGGCTCACTGCAGCATCTGCCTCCCATGTTCAAGTGAATCTCCAGCTTCAGCCTCCTGAGTAGCTGAAATTACAGGCACACACCACCATATCTGGCTAATTTTTATATTTTTAGTAGAGACGGGGTTTCACCATATTGGTCAAGCTGGTCTGGAACTCCCAACCTTGGCCTCCCAAAGTTAAGGGATTACAGGCGTAAGCCCGGCCTGGGTTATGTATGTTAAGAAAAGGATAGAATAATAAATTGGGCATTGGACGGGCACGAGTCACATTTTCTTCTTATTTATTATATCCTGAGAAATTGAGTTATGCAGGAACCCATTTGTTGTGGGATCTAGTTATGAGCTATGAGAAGATACAGAAATACCTTATGTTATTTTCTTTGAAAATGAAAGAATTTGGGTGTTTCTCTTTCCTGAATGCACCTGAAGTGTGAGAGTTAAAAATCCCCTTGGGTCTTTTTAGCACCTTGACTTTTCACTTGCAATTCTCTGTTGAAGGTGTATTTATGCTTAAAATGCAGCCTTGGTATGAGCGGGCCCCAAAGTGCTCCCTCCTATGATTGTTCCTGTAATAAGCCATTTGTGATTTGCCACTATATGAGGAAAAAAACTGATGAAAAACCTAATATATCGGAAAAGGCAAATTGCATGTCCAGAAATTTAATTAAAAAGGAAATAGCCCTCCCTGTATGAGGGTTGGCAGTCCCCTTCACAATCTTCCTCATACTCCTCCTCTTTCCTCCTCTCTCCAAGTACAAAAAGTACTTTCCAGTGAAATCTACACATGCATATTAATGAGAATAAGCAGTCAGTTGCAAGTAACCCAGAGGTGCTTGGCTCCTCAGAAAAGGTGAACAGGGTAACTGGTCTATAACTTACAATATCTCCTCTCATTGAATTTCATTGTACATTCCTCAACCTATTTGTGAACTCATGATGACCACAATATCCACACTAATGATTTGAGCATTCCCTTCTCTGAATCGTGTTACATTTTACAAAACTTTTATATATTATGACAATGACATAAAAATATATATGTTATATTTTAACATCATCCTCATAATCACCTTCTAAGTTAACTAGGGTAAGCATGAATACACTCATTTATTAGACAAGAGAATTAATACCTAGGTTGACAGATAAAATTCAGGAAGACCTTTTAAATTTGAGTTTCAAATAAATGACAAAGAGTTTTTGGAGTACGGTATATTCCAATTTACATGAGACATTTTTCATACCCAAAATTGTTCGTTGTTTTAGCTGGACATGCGAGATTTTTATTTGCTAAATCTGACAACCCTAACTGAGACTCAAAGAAGCATTTGCCAGTTCACATAAGTAATAAATGGCAGAGTCACTACTGGGCTCTAGAAGATTTATATATGAACTCATTTAATTCTGATAGTATGAGGTTTCCCTCCTCATTTTCCAGATGAGGTCACTGAATTGCTCAGGCCATAAGTAACTTCCTCAAAGTTATGGAAGTGGCAAGTAGCAGAGTAGAGGCCCAGTCCCACATCTATGTTCCAGGTACTCTAGTGTTTTCATCACTCTGGCATGTTTGGGGTTGGGATTCTCTCTCTATGTTGCAGAATCCTACTCAACTGCACACTTCAAAAAACTGCTTGGTGGATCTCAGTACAAACTTTGCAAACCTCATAAAGGAACTGGAGGAATAGCATCCACTGAAGCCCAGTGTACACTGGAGTGTCAGCTCCCCTTAGTAGAAATGATTATATGAGATTTTGCTGCAAAGGGCATCTTCAGTAACTGCCATTGCCCTTTGCTGAGAAAGTCAACATCATCAAGTGAAGTCTGACTTTCATCAAATGAGAACTAAGTTACAGATTAAGAGCACCTTAAAGTATGCAGTTAGGACAGATGGGGGAAAGCTGTGGCAGCAGACTTACTCTGCAGAAGGGTTACAGAAGCCCAGGAGGACTTCAGTAAAACATATTCAGATGCAAAAATACAAATAAAACAACACCCCTCCCCCAACACAGACACTCAAGAAAATCTATAGATAGAAATGTTGTGTCAGAAACCAAATTACTGTTATATATATTATCCCCAAAATGTAGAAAAAGGTGAGAAGGGAAATCAACTTTAGAAGGAAGCAAACCTGTTGCAATTTTTACACCCGTTCAACGTTTGCATGTAAAGGTAGACCATAGAGTTTTTACTTTTTTCCTAAGTTTTTGTTCCTCTTCCTATAAACTGCCAACAATACATGTACGGGATCTCTGGATTTTCGCACAATATAGATACATGAATCATACTGTCACTTAGCAATCATTTTGCTTGTTTATCAGTCAATATGACATTGAGTGTTTGATGCATCAATTTCCAAGCCTTAGTTCTGTGCGTGCTAGTATACTTCCCAACACACTTAAACCATCAATGCATTTTCTTTCTCTCTTCCCTGTGTAGTCCACTTTAAAACATGTCTCTGTCTTGATTAATTTTCTGTTCCCCTTCATGTTCGGATGACATTTGGGAAACAACTTTCCCTGGAGAACCAACTTCTCATATTCCTGACCAGTCTATGGGACTATAAGTCAAGATAAAAATTAGCATACCCTTTGAAATCTCCACACTAGTAAAGCGTAAGATGTGTTAATTACCCTGTTGTGACTATCTTGTAATCACATGACTAGCACTATGGTCATGCATTAGCAAAGTGAGAGAGCATTGACAACAATGCTAAGTGGTATGTTTTATGGATATTTACAAGAAGGGTCACTATCTTCTCCCAATCTTGTGTATAGTATAATTGAATCCAATTTCCTCTGTGAATTTAAAATAAAAATGTTCTATAAATATGCATAATTAGTGAAAAACTGTTAAAAGTTACACTAGTGTCTCTCTACTCCCCTCCCCACACATCCCAAGGTAATAATTTAGCCTGAGACAAGAATCAAGTTGCAGGAGGAAACAGTGTGAAGGCATTTAAGGAAGTGTCTGACCTTTTAAGGGAAGAAAGAGAAGGTAGGAGACAGGTCAGAGGGAAAGAAGGTCACAAGTATCCTAATCTTCCTTTTGTCAGGTTTTGGTCAAAAGAAATAAGTTTATTTGATAAATTGAGGGGAATATCAAGATCAGAGTTCCTTACATTCAGCCCAATGTTTGGGACCTCAGGGCCTGCATCACACCATCTCAGGGGCTACCACATCACAGTGCACTTGTGGAGGTAGAAGAGTGAGAAGGAGAGCATGGTTTACATTTTTCAGGATGTCTTCAGTTACACCTGGAGTGGACCCAATGTAGAGAAATATCTGTGTATGCCTGGAAAGTCTGCACAAAGGTAACTGAGTGAGGCACAGCCAAGCTGCCTTGGGGTCCATTGGGACCAGGAGCCAGTGTGACTTCAAAGTAGAAGCCACCAGGTGCACAAACCAGCCCTGGGACCAGATGAATAACATAATGGTGACTTAGAGGATCTGGTTGTACTGAGAGAGATGACTTGAGGCCGCCTGGGGACAACCAGAAAGTTCTGACAAGGACGACTAAGGTGAACTGTAAGTTAGCCCAAATGCAGACTGCAGCTAGGCGGTGTGGCCTTTATGCTGAACATCACCTATGCAGGAAGCAGCCCAGGGCAGCAACATGGTAGGAGAGGCCAGGGATACCATGATGACTCAGGGACCTCATCTCTCCTTGAGCCTTAAGGATAAAACAAGTGTCCCTAATAAGCCAGATGCCAACATAGAAAAGAGAAAGGAGAATGAGGGTGTCTCTGAAAGACTGAACATTTTACTTAAAAAAAGATCACGCTTTCTAAAGAAATTGTTCAAACTGTTCAAACTATGCTGTTAAACAGAGTTTACCAGATTATTCTCAAATCTGCATAATTTATGTCCCTTTCTCCTCCGTGAAACAGAGGGAGCAAGAGCCCATGAGAAACATCAAATAAATTAATGCAAACATAAAAAATGTATATCGACTCTGCATAGTTTTTGAGTATGTGATTCTGCTACACTATGAAATATGAATTAAAACCTTTCACAAATTAAATTTAACAGAGTTTATTTGAGAAAAAAAAAGTTCATGAATCAAATAGCACTCAAAACTAGAAGAGATTCAGATAACTCGGGTCTGCAAAAGTGGGCAGTGTGTATTTATAGACAGAACAGGGAAATAAAGTACAGAAATAGCTTGATTGGTTATAGTTTGGGGTTTGCCTTGTGTGGGACATGGTCTGATTAGTTGGCAGCCTGTGATTGACTGAAACATGGCTGCCTGTGATTGGCTGAGACCCTGCTTTGTATTACAGAAATTACACTCCTAAGTTAGGTTTTGGCTCGTTTACATACTGTTAGGTTGCAGTTCCTTACATAGAAACTGAAAGTACAGAGACAGCCTCAGGCTGATGGCCTCCTGCTTATTTAATTTAACAAATGTAAATGTGAGTTTCAAAGATGGTGAATTATTTATAAGCCAAGAGTTGACTTACTCAAGAAAAATGCAGAGAAGTGGGCTTGGAGATCATGCATATTTCTAATTTTTTTAAAAAATGTGACCATGTATAGGAGATGTTTGGCTTGGAAGTGCTCTGGACTGTGTTATCGCCCCATTCCCTCTGTAGCTGTGTTTGCTGGGAATCTCTCATAGCCACTTAGCACCTGGGTTCCTCAAGACCTCTCATTGCGAAGTGATGGAATATCCCAGCTTAAAGCAGCAAATGGGAAAGGGGAGTATGTTGTCCTGCATAACCCAGCCATGAAGAAGGGAGGGCTGACTGGAGGATTTTCTCATTTTTCATTTCAGCTCTTCTCAACTCATTCTTGAAAACCAGCTTTCTCAGAGGTTCCCCTGGCAATTCCAAGCTTGCCTCATACATTATCTATCAGCTATGCCTCAAAAATTCCTGGGGAAACATATCTCTTTGGTCTAGGTTGGTTTTCCTTGAATATTCTTTTATGTGTTTCTTGCTGCTGCTGTATCAGAATATGACAAACTTAGTGGTTTTAACACTACAAATTTATTACCTTATGGTTCTGCAGTTTGGAAGTCTGAAATCGATCTCTGAGCCAAAATCAAGATGTCAGTAGAACTGTATTCCTTTCTGGAGGCTCTAAGGGAAAAGGCATCTCCTTGGTTTTCCAGGTTCCAGAGGTCACCTGCATTCCTTTGTCCATGCCCCCTTTCCTCCATGTTCAAAGCCAACAACAGCAGATTGAGTTTTCATATCATATTGATCCAAACTTCTCTTCTGTGTACCTCTTCCATTTTTAAGTATGCTTGTGATTACACTGGGTCCACCTGGGTAATCCAACATACTCTCTCTATTTTAAAGTCAGTGGATGAACAACTTCAATTCCATCTGCCATTTTAATTCCCTTTTGCCATGTAACATAACATATTCAGAGCTTCTCAGGATCAGGATGTAACTGTCCTTGGGAGGTCATAGTTCTGCCTAACACAACTCTTTAAGTCAAATCATTTTGGCAAGAAAAGTGAAGTCATCTGATTGGCCCATTCAGATCAGAGTTTTACCCATGTGACCAGGGCAGCTGTTTATCTGACTGACAGTACCTGTTGAAACCACATGGCAGCAGGTAGGGGAAAGTCTGCCTTTACAAATAAGTGGTTCTTTTGCAAAAGGAGGAAGTAAAGAGTGGGTGTACAGACAATAGAACCCGTCCTTTACTTTCTGGTAAGTCAGTCTGAGAACAATTACAGATCACACTGAGAAACTGATGTCTCCAAAATAAGTTGAGGTACAAAGCACCAAATGCTCCTAGGTCACAGGAATTAAGATTGCAGGTGAAAACAAATTTGCTTTAACACCTTGGAGAGCTCAATTGGTAGGTTCCCTGAACATGTGATCTAAAGTCTATGCATACTACATCTTTATGGTGACATCCCCCAAATATCAAATATCAGATAATACATAATAATACGGGGAATAGACTTGGGAAAAGATGTGCGAAAAGAAGTGAATACCCTTCAATGAACATATGTGAAAGTAGAATAATGGTTTTCCGGTTACAGTCTATACATCCCTCAAGTACTGAAAATGTGTTTCAAAGAGAAACACATACCTTTGAGTGAGACTTACGGTCACATGGGCTGGTGTTACTGATGTGACCATGGGATATCTCTTAGGGGTATCTTCAGGAAAAAAGACTCGGCACAACCTAGCAGGTGTTGGTTTGAACAGAGATACCTGAAGAAATAGATAACTAACCAGTTGTGCCATGACCAGAAATATCGACATATTATTGCAGAGAAAAATATTTTAAAACCTAGCATTCAATAGAGGGAGGGCAATGCAAATGAAACACCAGGTAGAAATTAAGTAAGAACTTCCTGGATGGCGTTTTTAAAAAGTAAGTGGCCCAATTAGAAATGAAGCTGGCATTGAGAATGGCAGCCTCCTTGATTGTGTGTGGAAACTGAGGATTTTTCCCGCTGACCTGACCTATTGTACTTAATCTTTCTGTTCAGTTTTTCAAAATACTTTCTTATACATTAATTCATTCATTGCTTATCACAATCCTTTTTGGTGGATAGGACTATTATTATTGTCCCTCAGTTACAAATTTGTCATTTTGTAGAGCCTTATGCATATCATTAGAGTCTATCTCTATTTTAATCTACTATATACTATTTTCCTTTTTCTTTTTTTCTTTCTCCCTCCCTCCCTCTACCCTTCCTTCCCTCCTTCCCTTTCTACCTTCCCTACTTGATTGCTTTCTTGCCTACACACATCTTTCCTCTCTTAAGTTGGCTTCCTCAACACATTGTGAGTTGCTGGAAGGTAGGAATTTGTGCAGCCCATGCTTGGCGTCATTCTTGGGAAACAATTTTAATACACATTCAGTGGACATACAATTCATGCTAGTTGCATGGATGTTCAAAAATCACCCATGCATGAATTGGAGAAATGAAGAAATGTGGGAACACGGGACAATTTAAACACACATGATCTAAGCGCACTATTCAATAAATATGAACAACAATCTCAAATTGAATCCCCCCAAAAGTAGAAGGAATGAATGAATAATAATAGAAATAGATTATATTGCACTAAAAAGTAAGATAGATGACAATACATCTAGACACTTGTCTCTGCTGAGACCAAGAAAATAGACAAACATCTGGCATGCCCAAGCAAGAATTTTTTTTAAAAAAGAGTTACAAAATAAAACAGCAAAATAGCATTAAAAAATAAGATAAAGATATTCCATCAATTTGGAGGAAATTAAAAAAATAATTATATGAGAATACTATTTATTCCTTATTGCCAAAAATAGTAATCAGAGAAAAAAACTGTTTTCTAGAAAGACATAAAATACCAAGGTTCTGTCAAGACCAGGAAAACCTGAATACACCAATAATCACTGAAGAAACCTAAAAGCCTGTTAGAAAAAAAATGACTCCCTGCTTTTGAGACTGAATTATAGAAACTTTATATAATAATCTATGTTATGGAAAGTGCCCAAAGACACAAAAAGCAGTGGATGGCTTTCCAACTAATTAGATGATGCCAGTATAATCTTGACACCAAAATTGTCAAACACACACACACAGACACACACACATATAAACACACAGGCAAACTCACTCATTTACAAAGAAAGAAAACTGTAAACCAAAATATCAGTTATAAAGAGATACAAATACTAGCTAATACAATCCAGCAGTGGGTTAAATGAATCACGATCACAGAGTTTGTTCCAGAGATGTAAAAATGGTGCAATACAAGAAGTGTGTTAATATGAATCACTATATTACACAAAGGTGAAAATTAAATGAGAATCCCTTTAATAGTTATACTAGTACTATTAATTCTTAGCAATTACTATGTACTCAGCCCTGTTTACAGCTCTTTAGCACCCATGAGCTTATTTAATTTTAATTAATTAATTAATTAATTTTTGAGACAGAGTTTCACTCTTGTTGCCCAGGCTGCAATGCAATGGCATGATCTCCGCTCACTGCAGCCTCTCCCCCCCAGGTTCAAGTGATTCTACTGCCTCAGCTTCCCTAATAGCTGGGATTACAGGCACGTGCCAGCAAGCCCAGCTAATTTTTTATATTTTTGGTGGAGACAGGGTTTCACCATGTTGGCCTGGCTGGTCTCAAACTCCTGGCCTCAGGTGATCAGTCCGCCTTGGCCTCCCAAAGTGTTGAGATTACGGGTGGGAGCCACTGCGCCCCACCTTATTTAAATTTTTAAAATAGCTCAGTGGAGTGGGTCCTATGATTTTATTCACTTTTTGGATGAATACATTGAGGTACAAAAATGTAAGTGGTGGAGACATGCAAGTTATGTAAGATTCTGACTCCAAAACGTACACTCTGCACCTTATGTTACCTTTGTTATAAATGACATTCCTGACTTAAATGGGAAGGAAGCAAACTATGTCACTAGCACAACATAAAAGCTGAGACAGAAAAACCATGTCTCAGCCATATCTACCAGAAATATACAGTTTACATCATACTTAATACTGGAATATCAGAATCGTTCTCATCAAAACTCACAAAAAAAAAAAAGGGCAGGGAGCCTGACTATCATGCTGGTATTTATCACTGTGTTAGAGATTCGGGTTCATGTAATAACATGAGAACACATGACAGATAAATGTTAAAATGGAAAAGAAAGAAGATCATAATTTAGAGATAAAGTGATTATTTACTAAGTTTTTATGTAAAGAATGGAAAAAAATATTGATGAGAGTAATAGAGTTCATAAGATGATGGCCAGATGCAAGACCAATACTGTGAAAGCAATATGCTTTCTTAAGAAAAAAATAATCAACCAGAAAATGTAATGGAAATAAAAAAGGCCATTCATAATTGTCATAAATATATTATACCTAGAAATGTCAACGTTATATCTAGGAATAACTTTAATTGGAAATAAATAATGCCTATGTGAACAAAACAGTAAAATGGGACTTTGCCAGATAACATAAATGAACACCTAATTAAGTGGAATGGAGAGATGTATGTCAGAGAGAAAATTTAATATTAGAAATATATCAATTTTTATAAATATATCCAGAATACAGTTAAAATCAAAATTGCAGTAGGATATTTAATAACACTTGACAAGTTGACTCTAGAAAATTACACAAACGTAGTCAAGAAAGTTTAGAAAGGAATAACAATGGGACCTTATTCTATTAGATGGTAAGACACACTGCAAACTTACAGTAATTAAGACTGTGGTACTCCCAAAGTCATAGAGAAAAAATATCAATATAAGAGAGAATACCAACACAGACCTATGTATATATGATTTATTTATAATAAAAATGCACATTTTAAAATAGTGGGAAAAGAAAAAGCATTTCATAAGTTTGGAATTGAATAAGTGATTAACCCCTTATGGAAAAAAATCAACTTAAACCTCTGCTTCATAGCACAGAAAAACATTTTAAGTGTACCAGAGAGGTATATGTAGTCATGTGCTGCCCACCACCATTTTGCTCAGGGATGGACTATGTATACATTGGTGTTCCACTAACATTCTAATTCTGTATGTTTCCTGTACCTTTGCTAGATTTAGGTTTAGAAACATAAATACTTACCATTGTGTTACAGCTCCCTACAGTATTCCGTGTAGTTACACGCTGCACAGGTTTATAGAGTAGGAGTAATAGGCTACATACCACATGGTCTAGGTGTGTAGTAGACTATGTCACCTAGGTTTGTGTAAGTGCACTCTAGGATGTTCATACAATGATGACATCATCTAAAGGTGTGTTTTTCGGAATTATTTCCCCATCCCTAAACAGTGCATAACTCTATTGAAACTATAAAAGCACTAGAATAAAATCATGGACAGTATTTGTATAATTCTGAGGTGTATATAACCAGAAATCTTAGGAGCCATCATATTGATGACTTATATATTACATATTTGTGAATAAGAAAAGACACCATGAAACAAGGCACAAGGACCAGTTCAGAAAAATGTAATATACTTAATTAACCAAATATTACTACTCAGAATGTATGAAGAACTACTATAAATGATTAAGAAAATAACATAACTCTGAAGATACGTTACGTTGAACTGAAATAACAAGTTTCTTTCTTTTTTTTTTTTTTTTTTTTTTTGAGACGGAGTCTTGCTCTGTCGCCCAGGCTGGAGTGCAGTGGCTCAATCTTGGCTCACTGCAAGCTCCACCTCCTGGGTTCACACCATTCTCCTCCCTCAGCCTCCTGAGTAGCTGGGACTACAGGCGCCCACCACCACACCCAGCTAATTTTTTGTAGAGACATTTCATCGTGTTAGCCAGGATGGTCTCGGTCTCCTGACCTCGTGATCCACCCACTTCGGCCTCCCAAAGTGCTGGGAATAGAGGCGTGAGCCACCACACCAGGCCACAAGTTTCTTCTTTTGTCATTAAATGTAAAATACATAACATATTCTATTTTTAAAATATTAACAGTAAGAATAACACTTGTGAGAGCCTCCTCTAACCCTTCCCTGAGTCCTTTCTTCTAATTTCTCCTCTACTGCCTTACTCCCATTCCTCTATGCCCCAGAAATATCAATTTTCTACAATTTGATGGCATCCTTCCAAGTCCCCTTTTGGTAAATTTGCACACATACATTTGCACATACATAGTCCTTTTTTGCATACAAACATATGAGTATTGCTTGTTGTAATTTTTTGACTTGACATGCCTTAGAAGTCCTTCCATGCTAGGCATTTTTAAAGGATGCTTGGAGTCCTATGGCACAGATACACAAAGATTTATGGAATCACTTGCCCACTTGATAGACATCGAAGCTATTTCCAGTGTTTCACTGTTATGAGCAAGTCTGCCTTGAAAATACTTATGCATAAATCTTTCTGTACCCATGGTAATAGTTCTTTAGAATACATTTCTAGAAGTAGGATTGGCGGGGCAATTTACATTTGATAGGACAAAACTTCTTGCCAACTCCTATCAACTATATATGATTGTGTATCTCTGCCAATCTTTGTTTATCGATGGTTTGCTAATTACTGTCAATAGGGGGAGGTAATAATTGATAACAGTCTCTCTAATTGCTTTTATCTGATAACTAGTGTTTTATACATTTATTGCTTTTTTTCTTGTGGATTCACAATTCATGTTTTGTCCGTTTTTCTGTGGGATTTTTATTGATTTGTAAGAACATTGTATACTAGAATATTAATGCTTTGCTTCAAATTGTTACAAATGTTTTCTCAGTAAAATTTTAAAGGCAAGTAAGAGTTTATTAGGGGAGGAGGAAAGCACAGTTTAGGCAAGAAGAAACATCTTGACAACTTAATTGAATCGGGCAGGTAGTAGGTAACCAGTTGAATTTTAATCAGTTCAGGTAAAAAACGTTTTATATGGGGCCAGGTGCGGTGACTTACTCCTGAAATCCAGCACTTTGGAAGGCTGAGGAGGGTGGATCATGAGGTCAGGAGATTGAGACCATCCTGGCTAACGTGGTGAAAACCCATCTCTACTAAAATAAATAAATAAATTTAAAAAATTAGCCAGGCATGGCGGCACGTGCCTGTAGTCCCAGCTACTCGGAAGGCTGAGGCAGGAGAATTGCTTGAACCTGGGAGGCGGAGGTTGCAGTGAGCCGAGATCACTCCCACTGCACTCCAGCCTGGGCAATGGAGCAAGACTCTGTCTCAAAACAAAAAACAGGTTTTATGTGTAAACAGTCTTACCCAAATTTGAATGCAATAGAGCTCCTTCAGGTAACTTGAACTAAGGCTCCATGTTGTATAAGAGTGGAAGAGCTTGGCATGTGGCTGTAAACCTAACACAACACGAAGTCCAAACAATCTGACCTACTAAAAATAATAAATAATAAATACAATTTGTCTGACATAGTCCCTATAATTTCCTTCAATAAAGAGAGTGTGTGTGTGTGTTTGTGTGTGTGTGTGTTGGTGGAGGGGGGAGTTTTTGATGGAGTGGGTGTGGATGCCCAAGATGGAAAGGGTATTAAAGTGTGCTATCTAGGAGTATGCTGCTATTATTTAAAGGGTTAATGATATCTGGCATTGAAAGCTGCCCAAATGTTGCTACATATGTCTTCACCCTCAAAGGTAACATTCTGAGAAGTGTAAGGCCAGTGTGTTCTCTTCCATGATGTTAAATGAGTTGCCCAATCCCAAGAGTTGGTAAGGAGGACAGGATGCCTTTTCCTTTCCCCCTCCCTCTTTTCCATCTTATTTGCCCCTAAAAATAAGTGCTGAATCATTAGTATGTTTTTTTCTTTTTTGGAAAACATATTTTATCACATGAGTTAACATACCTGATAGTGATAAGGGAAGTATAAAAATGTGACATAGGTCGATTTGTCAATTCATTCAAAACAATGCTTCTCTAACATGTACTATGCGTGAGGCACAGTGTTGGCACTGGGGCGAAGAGGAGAGCAAAGAAATAGACTGTGTTGCCCTCATGGAGGTGACCTGCAGAGTCAGAGACTATGTACTTAGCTTGGGATGCCCAGCTCAGAAAGTAGCATCCACCGCTTAGCAGGCAGGCAAAAGTGTATGTTTAGTAAATCGTAAACCTTGGAGATTTAATGAAACAGTAACAACCATATGAAAAACAAAAATAATTAGTGATGGAAACACAGTTGATTGTCAACATTTTAATTTTCCAAAGAAGGCTATTTAAAAACTATTACTGGCTATCACCATTATTGGATATGTAAAGAGAACATTTGAATCTTTAAATCTTCTCCTCTAGAAGATGGGAGGAGAGGGAAAGCTGGTCCCCACCTCTGCCCCATTGGTCATTCAGGTTCTCTTAGCACCTCCTGCTCCTTCCACAGCATGGAGCGCCTCACCAGCACATGTGTGGACACAAGGGCTTCTCTTCCAAGTTCTTCCACCTCCACTTCCTGAGATGTTCACACCGCTGAAGATACATTCAAATATTTGGACTTGAGGGTCTGAGGGCCTAAAGTACCTACCTTTGCTTTCTACATGAATACAATGAAATAAAACTCTCAGTTACACTAGGGAGTAAGGGACCTGTGGCAGACATCAGGAGTGGTTGGCAAAGTTCTATACCAAAGGTATGTGTCTTCCAATTCACAAAGCTGTACATTTGTATCGCACATTTTTATGTATGTGCTATGCTTAGTGAAAAAAGAGGCTTTTTTTTTTCTAGTAACTGGTAATTAGATCAAACATCAAATACAGGCTGGGCACGGTGGATCATGCCTGGAATCCAAGCACTTTGGGAGGTCAAGGTAGGAGGATCACCTGAGGTCGGGAGTTCAAGACCAACCTGGCTAACATGGTGAAACCCTGTCTCTACTAAAACTAAAAAATTAGCTGGGTGTGGTGGCATGTGCCTGTAATCCCAGCTACTCAGAAGGCTGAGGCAGAAGAATCTCTTGAACCCGAGAGGTGGAAGTTGCAGTGAGCAGAGATCATGCCATTGCACTCCAGCTTGGGCAAAAGAGCAAGACTCCATCTCAAAAACAAACAAATGAACAAACAACAAACAAGCAAACAAAAAATCAAATATATAAACATCTATGAGTTCAGAGTGGCACTTAAAGAAAATCTTAAAAACAAGAAACTTTGTTTGTCATTTTGGGAGGTTGACAGGGAATGATGTCTTCATTGAGAAAAATAATGAAGTGAAAAAGAACTTACTAAAATGTGACCATAACATCCCTTGACTTTGTGCCTCATAAGTACACACCCAGCCTGAAGAGGGATGGCTAAAATGGCCAGGACCGATTGCTTAGATTTAGCCCATCCATCTCCTTATGACTCCCTCAATAACAGGACATGTGACAAAGACCCTGATAGTACCAGGGGGACTGTCTTTATGAGCCATGATGGCCAGATAAAGGCCACATCAACAATTCTAGGTGACTTCTCCTCACCAGGAATGATGGCAAACCCTACAAAGGCAAAGAAGGGAAACAATTAACCAACAAGGGTAAAAGACAAGGGCTCAATTCTAAATCAGATTTATCCAGAGAAATCTCACAGCAGTGAGATTTGCACATTTTGAAAATGCCCAGCACCATGGTTAAAACTCCAGAGAAACACGCATAAAGGACCAGTTTGATTTGGTAACAAAATACAACATTTAAGGATCTTCATCTCTAATATTTTTAACATACAAAATCAACAGCACCAAAATTATGGTGGAAGAGTTGCTACTACTAACAGTAATAGAGACATGGAGCCAATGACAAAATCATCAACAGCACCAATGACTCTCAGCTATAGACGTGCTCCCTCTGAACCAGGCACTGTGCTACATGCCTTGTTAAATTCTGACAAACACTAGTTATTATTATCTCCATTTACACAGGAGGTTAGTGGTCACCACAGAACAGATTAAGTAGCTTGCTCATAAGGGGCAGACATGGGATTTGAACCCAACTGTGTCTGGCTCAAATCTTTTGTTGATAAACACTGGAAATACTCTTCCCTCTTTTAATTACAATCTCAGGAAGAAGTTGCAAATTGTGAGAAAAACCTTTGTGTTTAATTTCCAATGATTAAAACATCATTTATTCAAGCAACAGGGCCTGCACTTAATCACCTGCCATCAAATTCAGTCTTACAATGGTAATATCTATTTGACAACCAGGGATGAAGCAATATTCTTTGGGAAATAAAACCACAATCCAGTTTCTTTAAAAAGAGCTGTCTGATGCAAGGTATGTTTTAGTTTAATTTACATCTCAGGAAAGAGCTTGCCCAAAGATGACTTTTGCAAGTCACGTCAAGTATTTCAATCTGTGATTTTGTATTGACCTTCATAGCCAGAAATATATTGCCCTGGACCTGGGAAGCTTATAAAAATCATATTAAAGTTGGTAATACTTGTTTAATCTTATTTTCTATTCACTCCAATTGTTACTCCACTATTTGCAATTCTGGAAGCAATAATATTATAGAACATTCTTAGATATCCAATAGTTTTCTTGTTAATTAAATGTATTGAGGTTAATTCAATAAATCAGTTAATATATAACATTTTACTCAAATAAAATACAAAGAATCATATATCCAGAATAGTCCCCTCAATATTTTGATGCTGAGTAGCACATTTTACTTTAATGTTTTATATAAGTATGTTTAAGGCCTAGCACTCAGTTGAATAGAGTTTGTATGCATAAGTTGAATTCAAACTAACTTGCTTTAATTAAATCTTATATCATTGAATATCACTCTTCTATGATCTATTTTTGCTATTTTGGTTTTCATCCTTCAAAAATCTCATAATATCCATTCATCTTATTTAACGTATGGTACCTTTTGCTCTGTTGGCCAATGAAGAACTCAATTCTGCATCATTTGTCCTACCTAGAGGCTGCATTTATAGTTAGTTCTGCTTATAGGCTGCATTGCCATTCTCCACTAATGTGGGGGAATAATATGTTGCTGAAATAATTAGTAATACATTACTTTAGAAAATAGTATTTAAACAATATAAATATTGAGTTAACTTTAAGAAGACATAGGGACCTATAGTATGCAAAACTAGTGTCTTCTTGGCCAGGGTGGTGTAATCCCAGCACTTTGGGAGGCTGAGGCAGGCAGATCACTTGAGGTCAGGAGTTTGAGAACAGCCTACCCAATACAGTGATACCCCGTACCTACTAAAAACACAAAATTTAGCTAGGTGCGATGGCAGGTGCCTGTAATCCCAGCTACTCAGGAGGCTGAGGTAGGAGAATCCCTTGAGCCTGGGAGGTGGAGGTTGCCGTGAGCCAAGATCACACCAGTGCACTCCAGCCTGGGCAACAGAGCAAGACTCTATCTCAAAAAACAAAAACAAATAAACAAACAAAAAAACAAAAACAAACAAAAATTAAACAAAAAATTCTTCTAGAAAATGTGGGAATTTACAAATTACAGTATTTTAGTATTTCTAACTAATTTTTTTGCAAAGTGCTTTATAATCACAAATAAAATAATCAAACACTTCAGAAAAATACGCTTTTCCTTTCCATTTTAACAGATCAGTCTAACTATATTATCATCAATTTGTAACATACATAAATATATACAACTGGCTCTGGATAAAGATGGTGGATTGCACACACTGTCATTGGAAAGCTGGTACATAAGACCAAAGCTTTTCTGTTTAATTTTTGGGGCATAATTCCCAACTGGCCAAAAAACCACAGAAGACAAAAGCAGAAACGAACAAACAGAAAATCCTAAAGCTGGAAAACAGAAGCATGCATGGTAACCGATTTGGTGAATCTGAGAACACTGAGTCCTAAGTTGACCACGGGGAAAACCTAACACCTAGGGGAACCAATGGTTCCAGGTACCTCTGTAAGGGCAGGCAAAAGGGAAGAGTTGCAATAAAGAAGTGAGGTTGGGCCAGGCGTGGTGGCTCATGCCTGTAATCCCAGCACTTTGGGAGGCCAACGTTGATGGATCATGAGGTCAGGAGATTGAGACCATCCTGGCCAACATGGTGAAACCCCGTCTCCACTAAAAATACAAACATTAGCTGGGCATGGTGACTTGTGTCTATAGTCCTAGCTACTAAGGAGGCTCAGGCAGGAGAATCACTTGAACCTGGGAGGCGGAATTCACAGTGAGCCGAGATTGTGCCACTGTACTCCAGCCTGGTGACAGAGAGAGACTCTGCCTCAAAAAAAAAAAATGAGGTTGATTGAAAGTTGTTTAATGAGTGGTTAGAGTTCCATATCTCCTTAGTTCTTTGATGTTGCAGGCAAATACCCTTCACCCACTCCAATAGAACATTGAAAAATTATTCTCTGAAGAGGATAAAACAGATGACATCTATTTCATCTGAGCTGTAGCTTACTGAAGACAGAGTATTACATGACCATCAGTAGAGTAGATACTGAAACACACAAATGTGTTCTTCCACTGGAAACAGAGCACTGTGGACTGTGCCTTTACCTTCAGAACCTTCTCTGGGAAATCAATAGAAAAGAATAAACTGGGCTTCGTCAGTAAAATGGCTTGGCTAGGACTGGTCCTACTGTAACATACAAGCTCTGTCCGTATACCCAGAGCTCCCAATCACATTTTAAATCCTCCTATTGTAGATATGAGCAGATGACCAAGGACTGCCTGATATGTTAGGAAAGTTTTTTACATGAAAACTGGAGACTAAGACAAACAAAGTTTTAAAAATACTACTTAAAAAACAATATGCAAACAAAAGAAATGTCAAATAGCAACCCTTAACATCTTCAGGGAGATAAGTAGAAGATATCGCAACTTGAAACTGTACAAGTACAAAAATGGGAACAAAAATTAAAAAGTAGAAATCATAGAAATTTGTAAAATTTATATGAGAAACACAAAGCTCCATAGAAGTTCAGAAAACACAAGGTAGGTATGCCATATTCAAGGGGCCTCCTAAGTGCCTAGCACAGTGGACAAACATTGATTCTCACCAGTGTCCACCTTAGTGAAAATGTATTTCCTAAACTTTCAGATAGGAGGAAATCGCAATTAAAGGATCAGAATTAGTATAAATTCAGACTTCTCAGCAGCAACACGTAGAAATGGAGAAATGCGTGTAAAACGCAGAAGAAAAAGAAATTCTAGTTCAAGCCAGGGTACCAGGTAAACTGTGTGTGTAAAACAAAACATTTTTAGACTGCACCATCTCCCCACCTTTTCAGAGCAGCCACTGGAGGACAGGCTCCACATAGGAGAGGCTAAAGCAAGAAAGAGACAGAAGGCTGGAGAGAATAGGAGCCCCAGCGTAGGAGGCAGCTGCAGGAGCTCACGGCAGGAGAGCTGTGAAGAGAGAGCCCAGAATGACAGCTGTGTCCAGACACCAAGGGTACCTAGTCTACAATAAGGTAGACCGAAAGGCTCTGGAAGGATTTTTCCTAGAAAATCTTCATGAAGTGACTGATGTAGGAAAATATCTTGAGAAGGGATTGAGAGATTGACCAAGAGTGTAAAGACGACTCAGTGGTAACTACCTAAAAAGCTAGTAAACGGTAGGGGAAAGGAATTAAAAACAAATCAACTGTTAACATCAAAACTGAAATTTAGCAAAATAAATAAATAAATAACTGTTTACTCCATAGCACAGCCCTCGGGAAGATTTATTAGTGATAATGCACACAGAATACTAATATAACAAAAATTGTAATATAACTGTCTTCAGAAAATAAGGACATGGGTATAATTGGGGGTGTGGATATATAGAGAGACAAATCTTCATCTTTAGTAGAAAGTCAATAGATGATTTCTAAAGCTGAAATAATACTAAGAAGAAGAACAGGAGGAAGACGAGCAGGTTACATATAGATAGGGAAGTGAATTCTGAAAGAAACACAATAGAAATGTTGGAAGTAGTTGCCTTTAGGAAAAAGAAAATGGGGCTGGGCACGGTGGCTCACAGTGGCTTCCCAGCACTTTAGAAAGCCAAGGCGGGCAGATCACTTGAGGTTAAGAGTTTGACCAGCCCGGCCAATACTGGGAAACCCCGTCTCTATTAAAAATACAAAAAATTAGCGAGGAATGCAAAAAATTAGCAGGGAATGGTGGTGTGTGCCTGTAATCCCAGCTACTCAGGAGGTTGAGGTGGGAGAATCACTTGAACTCAGGAGGCGGAGGTGGCAGTGAGCTGAGATCGCACCACTGCACTCTAGCCTGGGTGACAGAGCAAGACTCTGTCAAAAAGAAAAAAAAAGGAAAAAGAAAATGGGTGAGGGACAGAATACTTTTTGCTATATTTTGGAACTAAATGTTTGAAACTATAATTGATATAATTATGCCACATAAAATCCACAGCATATGTAAATGTACTTTATTTAGGAGACCAAGGTAGAAAATCCACTTTAATCTGCAGTCATCAAAGTTCAAACTGTTCACGATTTTTAATAAGCAATGCTCTCATTCTATCACGAACAAAACACATGTTCTCTACTAAATAATATAACTTCCTTTCTCAATTGTAGAGAATAGACATCTAACACCATACACAGTTTTATTCTTATGTGTGTTTCAGCAATTATTTAGCTGTGACAGTGGGAGCGAATGCAGGAGCCAGGTTCTCCAAACTTTGTTTTACTAGTGCAGTGGGGTCATAAGTTTACGAAAGAAGTTTATAAAAATAAACATTTTGTGGTTTGGGGAATAAGAAACCATAACACAAGAATTACTTTAATTAAAATCACTTAATATTGTACAACCCAGCATTGTGTTATATTTCAACAAAACGGTGTACAACAATAAACATTCACTTGCATCCATTAGTGCATTTAATTCAATAAGTAGATTTTGGGAATTCATCAGCTGGTCAGCTTGCGGGCATTCAGAGATCAGTGATGTCGTCAAGGTGTCTGTCTCGTGAGTCTGCTCATCCAGTAAGCAGGGGATCCTAGAATTCTTAGAATTAAAACAAAATTTCTCATCTACACTTTTATTTCATTGGCCAAAAAGTGTCCTCAAATTAAGTTCAGTAGACCAGTCTCATTGATCCAAGGTGAAACACCTCCTTTAATTTGGGTGCAGTTGATTAAAGAGAGAATAGGAAGAAAATAGGCAGCTCTATATTCATGAAAAGACTGTTTTCCAAAGTGTTCTTAATACAACCTACTTGAAGCCTAGAATTCGTTTTCTTCTGGAAGCAATACTCACATGGGAACAGCTGACACTTTAAAAAGAGTGTGTTTGATGTTCTTGGGCACCTATGGCTTACTTATTTTCTATTGGCAATACTCATATAAGTGTGTTTGCACATGCAAATGTACTCCAATCATGTTGTGTCTGGGAAAAAAATAACAGTATAGTCAACTGAAACGGTTATAAGTGTTTCTTTTCTTTACTTCCCTTTAAAGGCACCCAGTCGGACTACTGAGAGTACAGACATGTGCCCAGAAGTTTCACAGTAGCTTACATTTCAGCATGAAATTTGGTATCTGATGGTATATTATTTTCTCCTTCCCATCAACATTTTTGCATGAACCGCATTATGCACAGCCTAGGATTTGGGGAAGGAAGTGTATAGATTAAATCCCATGGCCACAAACATTTTGCTTCAAAGTAAAATGCAAAAAAAAAAAAAAAAAAAAAAAAAATACTTTTGACCTGAAGTCACTTCAATGTGAGTCTATGAAAATAAAGATCTTTGAGAGAATTACCTTTTTAAAAAAACATTATTTTGAAATAAATACACCATTTTGAAATAGGCTAATGTGCACAAGCTCTTTCTTGGCCGTATTATTTTAAATGTATGACTTTTTCATTCCAAAGGAAAGAAGCTCTTTTGCAAATGCCCTTTTCTGAAATGTAGAAGAACAATTTCCGTTGCAAAGTAGGTTGTGCAGAGCCTCTGCGATCTTACCTAAATTATTAATTTGGTTAATCAGTGCATTCCCTTCACAGATATTCTAAAGGGAGACTAGTCCCACTCCCTGTCCAAAATTTTACACAATATTAATTAGTAAATTTTTATTTTAAAAAATGAAAATAGTATTAAACCCAGTCAATGCCCAGTTGTCTTATACAATATATATGATACAAAAATTGGTATATTTCATTATAGTTTGCACAAAGGAATTTGGTCTATATTTCTCCTACACATACAATCTATATTTTATAACCGAAAAAACCTCCTTTCCAAACTCACTACAAATAATTTCTTAAGATGTATAATTAGGACACTTGCCTCGAATCCTTTGATAGGTTTTTAGTTCATTTCTTGGGAGAAGTGTTCTGGTTGTTTCTTTTTTAATCAAAGCTCCTTTGCTAAATTGCTTTCCAAGCAGACCTCAGAATATTTGCAGTCAAAGTCTGGCTCTGGCCTTGTCGCAATTTGAATATTAACAGTCATAGTTTTACAGGCCTTCCATTTTGAGTAATGCACTGCAACTTTCACAATTCAGCCGTCATTTTTTCCCTTCCTCAGCCGGCCCTGGCCCTTAGAATGTTTGCGTGGTGTCACCATGAATGTGCTCGGAGCAGAATTATATGGCATCATTTGGAGAAACATTGCGTTAATAACCAGAGTTCAAGGGCAAAGGATATAAACGGAGCAAATTACAAGTCTGAACAGATATATAGCTTTTGCTAAAAGGGACATGGGCTGCTACTTTATTTACTGGGCAGTGGTGCACTTGTGGAAGATGCCAGTACGCAAAAAGGCATTTTTAAAGGACCACATCACAGCCTAAGAAAACAGCATACATTTTCAGACTAGGAAGAAAGCTAGTGCAACGATCAACGATTCTGTTTCTTAATGAGAAAATATGATTTGCTATCGGATACCTTAAGTTTCCGGGGTAATTTCACAGAGGATAATATCATTTTATGTGTCACCATGGAAGGAAAGCAGAGGTTTGTTGGAAAGCTAAATTCTATAAATCATTTCATACTGCACCTTTGCTCAATTTGTGAGGGATTTTTTGCTGTAACCATTTTAACCAGGATTATCACCCTAGTTCAAAATTAACACCATGAAAGAGTGATTTGTAAAAACGCTATATTTTATTTTTATATATCAACTTCAGAGCTATTTCAATGATTGAACTGAAACCAAAGTTCAAAAGAGAGGAAAAAATTTTTTACAGAAACAAAAGGACTTCATTAATAACTAAAAAAAAGAATATCAAAAACTAATTCCCACTTGCTACATTACCAAATACTTTTCCTAACAGTCTCAATAACATGGAGCATATTTTTTAAAATGTGATGTATTTCACAATGTATACATATATCAAAACATCACCTTGTGTACCTTGAATATATACAATTTGTATTTGTCAATTTTACCTCAGTAAAGCTGAAAAAAATGTAATACAAGATTTTCCTACTGGCAGGATGGTATGGTACAATATTTGTTTTTGTAAGTTAGCTTGAAAATGATTGTAAGAAAAACTAACAAAATGTTGCTAATGTATGGCCTATTTATTCCACTCAAATACATTTCTCTGAAATTAATAATTTAAAACATGGAAATTTTGCCTCAAGATGTTCCTTACTGTGTTATTTACTCTAGTGAAATCCAAAAGCAACCTAAATATCCAACATTGGGAAAATAGTTGAGCAAATCATATATATAATTAATGAAAGATTATGCAGTTATTAAAATTGGTTAATATGGATATTCTCTGATAGTATTAAAAAGTGCCTTTGACATAATCCTATGTGAATCACTACATAATCCCACAATTCAAATGTACTCTTTTATAAGTATGTAAGCATACATATAAACAATTCTAGTAAGAAGCATGCATACATTTAATTTACATGTGCATTTTTTTTGTATATGCTGTTCCTGTTAGCCTGATGGGATTATTAGTTTCCTTTTCCCATTTCTTTTTTCTAACCTTACTGTTCTGTTCATAAGATATTTGAAAGAGAAACATTTGTACTTAAGCTTTCTCTCTCCACCCACTCACTCTTCAATCAGTTATATAAAATATACATTGGTGACATGTTTCCATCTCATTTATTAGTATTTTAAACATGGCTTTCACTTCCTTCGTGGTGGTAGTGGACAGGGCAGAGAAGGATGGTGGAATTTTAAAGCACAATTAAACAGAAAAACATTTTCCTCATAGAAAAAAAAATAATGTTTTTTTCTAAACTATGTTACTCTCAGAAGTAAATGAATCAGCACCAGCAGGACTGACTGACTCCCCGACAGGAGATGCTTTACCTTCAGCGTTGCGGGTTGCAAAGGAGAAATGCTTGCAGTGAATGGACCTGTCTGTCCTTCAGTTGCCAAAGAAGAGCCCGGATGACACAATAGCTCTCTATCAACCCCATTTCTATGGTGGCTCACGACTTATTCTCTCCTGCTATCCGTCTGCCTGCTTCGACCCTCACTCTCAACCTAATGAGTTTTAAAAAGGACACCTTTTAAATAGAATTGCCTAAAACAATGTGCTGTCATCCTTTTGCAAGGACAAACATAACATATTCAAATTGCCCATGACTTTCAAACACGTAAAAGCTAGATAAATTATGAAAATGTTGCACATCGTAATGCGCAAAATATGTATCTTGGGCATATCCTTCTATTTTTTTCTTTTTGGAAAAAGAAAAGTTTACTAGCGTTTACTAGCCAATTATCTTATATTTTTAGCCTGTGTAGAATATTTAAAGTGTATTGTCCACGACCCTCCTTTTTAACCCATTTTCGATGGGTTTAGTATTGCCCGACATAAGGAAATGCAACTGTTCAGGTCTGATTTCCTGTTGTTTCTCAGATACCGATAGGGCATCATACACATAAATGACAAATAAGACTTCTGAACTGTTTGCAATTTGGGAAGGGGAGGCTCGTGGGTTGTTCGTTGGCGAAATGATTTGTCAAACATCAGTTCGAAATTATTCGGGGGTTCTTCGCCCTCCACTTTCCCATAGCGCGTTTTCCTTTCTCCCACAGAGATATAATAGAAACTAATCTTCAAAATCCAAACATTCCAAGCCCCGTCCTTTTGTGCAGGCATCTCGCTGTCTGCGCTGGGCACGGAGCGGCGCGCGCGCGCCCGCCTTTCCCTCGGCGGCCCCCGGCGGCTCGGACCCGGGCCGGCAGACAGGCCATCCATCATCCGCCCTCCTCCCGCCGAGCGCCGCCGCCGCGGCCAATCCGGCGGCAGGTGGGACCGCACCTGCGGGACTGCCCGCCGCTTTCCTCCGCTCTCTTCGCCGCGCCTCGCGTGCTAGCGGTGTCCTTGTGAGCCACTGCTTTCTCCAAGGCCAGAACGGGACAGGTACGCTCGGGTGACAGGGACCGTATGTGCGCTAAGCCCGCGGCTGGCAGCCAGGGGGGCGGCTGGAACGTGGGAGGACACGCTCTCCCTTAATGCACACGCGTGCTTTGGTTGGGTGTGTCATCTCTGTGTGGACACACGGGCCCTTACTGGGTTTAGTCTCTTAAAAAGTTGAAGAATTAAGATGCTTACCTTTGGAAGGGAAGTGTAACTGAGAACACGTTTTAGTGATAGAATGTGTTGCCTCTGGTCTGTTTGTTGGGTGAACCCATGGTGGAGTTTTCAAGTCACGTCTGAATTCCGCATGCCCGCTACACACTTCAGGCAGTATACCCCCAAGGCCTAAGTGAGAAATATTGACTCAACGCTAAAGATTAAATAGTATCCATAGGATACGAAAATTACCCCAAACAAAACCTAACCCAGACCTAAAGGGCCATGAAAAGATTGTAACAACTTAAAGAAAAAATAGGACTTCAAACCACAGAGAAGCTTTCATTTTCCAAATAGGCAAATTATTTGTAGTGCAATCCGCTTGTTTTTGTGGGGGCTAAAGCGGGTGTAGAGTTGCTTGGCTGTTCTGTGGAGGCAGCTAGATAAGTCCTGCTGGCATGTTATGGATTTTGTAAGTGGGCTCAATAACTCCCTTTGGTTTAAAATGTCCAAAACATATTTTATCATGTAATTTGAGAACAAATGAGAACAAGCAGAATGCCTGCCTCCCCCGATATGTTCCAGGAGTGTGTCTATGTAGATGTCAATTATGTAAGTGCAAGGCCTTGGAAAGCAACAGCCCTGCAAGGTGGCTTCAAGGCTTCAAGATTTTTCAGAAAAGCATATTTCTTAAAGAAAAATACAAAATAAAAATAACAGCAACCACAGCCACAAGCATTACCCTCGAACCTCCTGCCCCTGTCTTGCTTCTGAGTCATAAATCATGAAAAAGAGAGAGACAATGACTCCAGTTTTCCTGCCTTTAACAACTGGAACTGCTAATGCCAAAAAGAAAGAGAAATAAACAGGCGAGCTGTATTGCTGCAGAAGAAGGAGAGGTGTGCTTGGGAAACTGGAGGTTTCTCATCTCTAAGGACTTCCCATTCCTAAAAAGGGTCTCTCCCTTTGAAGTTAGTGGTTCTCAAACCTGTCTTCATGTGAGATTCACACAGGCTTTTGTTTTTGTTTTAAGAAATACAAATGCCAAAATTAATACTCTGGTTTGATTGGTCTGGGGTGTGGTGGAGGCAGAAGCACTTTGGGGTTAGACATAGGTATTTTGGGAAAACCTTTCCAATCCTTGGCATGTGCAGCCATCCAGCTGTGCATTCCAACCCTGTTCTGTTTCATGGAATACATGAGATGTTATTTGACTCTATTTCATGAGATATATGAATGGGATTCATGGGATAGTATTCGGTTCTGTTTGACGGGATACAGTTGTCCCCCCATCCCACAGTTGTCTCCTCTCACCACTCAAACATATGCACAGAACCCACACTGGGTAAACAAGACCTCTCTTTTTTTTCTTATCCACCACTCAGTTCTATTACCATTTTAGTGTCTTCATTCTGGTTGTTAAAATGTATCACTCCTCATTTTAACACCTCGATAGCAGTTCGGGATGTTTTTTTATTTGCTATTGATGCATTTATATTTACGTACTATTATTTAAAATACTGACTTTTGGGGATTGGAAAGCAAGTGATAGACTTGCTGTGAAATGTTGAAGTCTGAAATGTTTTTGTTAGAACCTGGAAGCCCAGCGTGGTGAAGTTCCCCCTTCAGAGCATGGCCTTTGTTCATCCCCTTCAGGCCCACCTGAGCCACTGAGGATTGCCCACAGAAGGCTGGCTGCACATTTTGTATGAGCAGAACATTCTTCCTGTCACCAAAGTGGAACTGAAGTTTCTCTTTCCCTTGGATTTTCTCACTCTCCATGGCCAGCAGCACCACATTTCTGGATTACGTTGTACACTTTACCTTGAGAGATAGGTGATCTGTTCTTTGATTAGACACCCTGACCTTTTATGAGTGTTGATCATTGATCATGATCTGGGCTGGATAGAAAGCTCTTGACTCTGAAAAGTTACTCTGCTGCCAACACCACAGGGAAATGCAATTTCTGAGTCCCGGTAGTCACTGCAGCAGGACTCCCCCCAATTAGGATTTCTCTTGTTATTATTTTACTTTCTTAGAGCAAGCTGCCGCCTCTACTATCCAGCTCTAGATTTTAGTTACAGTAATCAATTTCTCTGTGTAACTGGCTGTAATTGTTGGCTTGGATATTGAGCTTTGATGGAGCTTAGACATAGAGTGTTCCCGTGAAGGGTCTTCTCCATACCTAGCAGACAGATGGGTAATAATGCCATACATTAATACCTCCACATTGGTTTATGTGTGTTTGACCACAGTGCAAGCATAATTATTTTTGCCCAGTAAAAGCTATTAGGGATCTATTTGGTAGGTTTTACGATCAATAGCTCCTGTGATATTTGTGTAGCAGCCACAGAATAATCAATTGAAGGTCATATAAAGTAAATTACCATCCTCCTATAATGATTCTTTTTTCTAGATGAAAACTGGGTTTTATTATTTCATCAGGAGCCTCTCACGATGCATGCTCTGTCTGTTTGAGAAAGAGAGATATAAAAATTGTGAGTGTGTTTTGAACATAGTATTAATATCCATTACTTGAATTTATGGTATTGGATTATTGAATTAGTGGATTCACACTGGAATTCCTTCAAAACCCTTTCTTATGTACTCAGTGACACACTTAATAACAGTCGAGAGCAAATGGACGCCTTTGCCGCATGGTGGAGTGAGTCACTTTGCAAAAGTCAATCTTGGTAGCTGTCTCTTTAAAGCAAATTTAGAGTTGGTTAAATGTGTTATATTGACAGTGTGACCGACTGAGCTTCTCTCTGCAAACCTTTTGGAGAGTGACTGGTGAACTAAGCAGGAGATGGAGCCAGGAATGCTGAATACTAATGAATAGTCCATGAGTAGCTCAAGGTGAAAGGGGGGCAAGTGGTGGGCGGAGAGGAGAGAGGCCTGTGCACCTGCTCTTCAGCCAGGCCTCTCCATTACTCGAGATGCCTAACCTGGATTTCAGACTGGCAGTGCGAGCCAGAGTGATGGCTGTGCCTCTATAAAAGATTGTAATTTGCCAACCGGAGGCATGCAATCCCCCAACTGTCTTAAAGGGACCCATTTTCAAAGTGTAGCCTTTCTTTTTGTGGGTGCAATCAGTTGTGCACTGAAAAACTGCAGCCACAGTTGGATAACTGCAGGCACAACAGGCCACGAGAGGCCTCTTTGCTCCAAATTTTGTACCTGCGACTAATTGCACTTACAGAAAATGGGAGTGTGGTAGGAGCTTTTTTAAAAAAATTGGGGCCAGTAAATTCTCCATGGAGGAAATAGGCAAGGAAAGAGACAATTACTCACTTTCTTAAGGACAAAGGCAAATGGAGACATCCTTTCCTTGACACACCCCATCTAGTCTATAGAGCATGGTCTAGAAGCCAAATACCAGGTACCACAAATGCCCTGATCATCTGGGACATTGCCTGGTACTCAGTAACAACTTGCAAATGTACAAGAAATAATCTACTGGAAAGTAGCCCAGAGAAGACATTAGTGAGTTTGAGACGATAACTCTGGTGATAAATTAATGAAGTGTTTTATAATAAATAGCAGAGGGGATTTTCTTTCTATTTAAATAGCTATTGTTGTTACTTCTCATTTGCTTTGCAGATAACTCATGCAAAAATTAAGATATTAGTGACTCTAGATTTTATTCAAAAGGTAAATCAGGAGCCTCTTTGCACTTACATATATTTATAAATGTACATACATAAGATATGTATGTATTTATACATATATAAATTATATATGGTATATCTGTATATGCACATATATACACATATTTTATACATACACTTTTTTTTTTGAGAGATAGTCTTGCTTTGTTACCCAGGCTGTAGTGCAATGGTGCAATCTCAGCTCACTGCAGCCTCCGCCTCCCAGGTTCAAGCAATTCTCCTACCTCAGCCTCCCGAGTAGCTGGGACTACAGGTGTGCACCACTGTGACTGGCTAATTTTTGTATTTTTAGTAGAGATGGGGTTTCACCATGTTGGCCAGGCTGGTCTCTAACTCTTGACTTCAGTTGATCTACCAACCTCAGCCTCCCAAAGTGTTGAGATTACAGGTATGAGCCACCACACCCGACTACATACACTTACTTTAATTACTTTTTTGATGAGCCTAGGGAAAGGGCAGTCTTGTCTCTTTTTTTTTGACAGAGTTTCACTCTTGTTGCCCAGGCTGGAGTGCAATGGCACAATATCAGCTCACCACACCTCTGCCTCCCAGGTTCAAGTGATTATCCTGCCTCAGCCTCCCAAGTAGCTGGGATTACAGGCACGCATCACCACACCTGGTTAATTTTGTATTTTTAGTAGAGACATGGTTTCTCCATGTTGATCAGGCTGGCTCACCTCCTGACTGCAGGTGATTCGCCCACCTCGGCCTCCCAAAGTGCTGGGATTACAGGCGTGAGCCACCGCGCCTGGCCCAACCTTGCTTTTTAAGGTATGCACAAATACAACTTGGGTGACTACCAAGTCCTGGTGGGTGAATTTCCTGCCTGGGGGCTTGTGAAGTTATGTCTCACAAGGAACCCAGCTTACCATCTATTCTGTACAATTTAGTGACGGGCAAGTTGAGACTCAAAACCTTGTTTTCTACCTTTTGCAGATGACCATAAATTAAGCTCATAGCCTGGGAATTGTAAATAAAATATGAAATAACATTTGTATTTTGAGACACTGTTCTTATAGAAATAGTTTGAAATATAATTTTATCCCAATAACAAATTTAATTACCAAACAAAACAAGCAAAGGTTTTAGTAGTTCTTATTGTTCCCAGGAAATTGATGACAGAGTAGTGTAACAGGAATTAAAAATTGAAGAAGTACAGACAGAAATATAGAGCAATAGAATAGAATAAAGAGCACAGAAATAAATCCATGTATTTGTGGTCAACTCGGCAAGGGTGTCAATAATACACAACAGGGAAAGTATTGTCTTTTCAACAAATAGTGTTGGGACAACTGGATGTCCACATGCAAAAGAATGATAGTGTACCTGTATCTTATACCATACATAGAAGTTAACTCAAAATGGAGTAAAGACCTGAATCTGTAAAACTCCTAGAAGAAAATATAGGGGGGAAATGTCACGACACTGGTCTTGGAAATGATTTCATAGATATGACACCAAAAGCACAAGCAACAAAAGCAAAAGTAGACAAAGGGGAACAAAAGCTTTTGCATAGCAAAGGAAACAGTCAACAGAGTAAAAAGGCAACCTACAGAATGGGAGAAAGTATTTGCAAACTATTCATCCAACGGGATTAATGTCGAGAATTTATACAACTAAATAGCAAAATAATAATAATAATGATAGCCAATTGTTTAAATGAGCTATGAACTTGCATTGACATTTCTCCCAAGAAGACATACAAATGGCCAACAGGTATATGAAAAACAAGATGCTTAGCATCACTTATCATAAAAAATGCAAATCAAAGCCATAATGAGATAGTACCTCATACTTGTTAGGATAGCCATTTTCAAAAAAACAAATGACAAGTGTTGAGGGATGTAGATAAACTGGAATCCTTGAACACTGTTGGTAAGAATGCCAAGTGGTATAGCCACTATGGAAAACAGTATGAAGATTTCTAGAAAAGGTAAAATTAGAACTGCCATATGATTCACATATCTCACTCTGGGTATTTATCCAAAAGAATTAAAATCAAGATGACAAAGGGGTATTAATACTCCCATGTCACTGAAGCATTATTTACAATAGCTGAGATGTAGAAGCAAGTGAAATGTCCATCAGCAGATAAATGTATACATAAAATGTGGTATATACCTACTATGGGATATTATTCAGCCTAAAGAAAAGAAGGAAATCCTACAATATGTGACATGATGTGATATTATGAAAAATATATTTGGTCTTGGTCCCCACTTCCTGGCCTGTAACTCCTAAAATTCTTGGAATTGCTAAAGACAAAAGTGTGTTTTTGTATGCTTGAGGCCTTGACTAATGGCTGGCAGTCCCTAATAGCTTCAGGATGGGACTTATCACTGCAAAGATGAAGAGAGGATTAGAAGGTTGGGACTTTTAACCCCATCCTTCAACCACCTAGGAGAAGAGAGGGACTGAAGGTGAAGTTGGTCACCAATGACCAGTAATATAACCAGTCATGAGGTAATGAAATTACCATAAAGGACTGGGTGTGGAGAGCTTCTGGAAAGCTGGAGGCTCCTGGTGGGTGGTGTGCCTAGAAAGAGAATGGAAGCTCCGTGCACCTTCCCCCATATCTTGCCCTATGCTTTTTTTTTTTCTTTTTTTCATATGCAACCTTCATGATATCCTTTAATAATAAATCCATAAATGTAAGTAAGTGTTTTCCTGTGTTCTGTGAGCCACTCTTGTAAATTAATCAGACCCAAGGAGGGGGTCACTGGCTATAAATTCCAATTTATAGCTGGCCAATCAGAAGCACAGGTGAAACAACCTGGGGCTTGTGATTAGCATCTGAAGTGGAGGCAGTCTCATGAGATGGAGCCCTCAACCTGTGGGATATGAGGCAATCTTCAGGTAGATCACATCAGAGTTGAATTGCAGGGTGCCCGGCTGATGTCCGTTGTAGAATTGATTGCTTGCTTAATGTGTGGGGAAAACCACCCCAACTTGTGGTGTGTCAGAAGCATGTTGTGAGACAATAGAGAAACTGAGTTTGTATTTTCCACTCAATGTGGATAATACTTGAGGACGTTATATTAGGTGAAATAAACTAGTTGCAAGGTACAAATGCTACATGTTCCCACTCATTTGAGATGTTTAAAATAGGCAAACTCATAGAGGCTGAGAGTAGAATGGGGCTGCCAGGGCCTGTGGGGAGGGAGAGATGGAGAGTTGGTAATCAATAGGTATAAGGTTTCAGCTATGCAAGATGATTAACTTCTAGTGATCTACTGTGTAGTATTGTACCTATAGTTAAAATATTGTATTGTACACTTAAACATCTGTTAACGGGTAGTAGATTTCGTGTTAAGTATTCTTACCACAATAAAATAAAAGTAGAAATTTTTAAAAAAAGAAAAGAAAAAGAGACAGTTCAAGATATGAGAAGACACTCTTGGAATAAGGTGATTAAAGGCCAGAAGTCCTCCAATTCAGCCCATCTACTGCCTCCTTAATGCAACATGAATATAAATCACATTTTGAAACTTGGGTGTGTTTTCCCATAGAGTAACACTGAAAGGAATTATTAGGTTCTCTCACATGTTTAATTAATAATTGGCTTTTAATGTAAATATGAAATTCAGCAAAACCACACTGAATGGATTTTGGTATCGATAACGGCATTTGTTTTCATCTAGGTATGTTGACCTGGGAATCTAGTCTCCCTAGCAAAACCCCTCCAAGAGAATAAAATGCCACTAGAAATACCAATGGGCCCCCAAGCAGCTTATTAAGAGCCACCCAACCTGCATCGTAATGGGAACATTTGAGATTGTGGAGCTAGCTACCTTTTCGTCTTTCCCCACCTTTCCTTTCATGACACATTGTGTAAATGAAGCTTCTACCATTATCCTTTGGAGAGTAAATTAAATAAGGGATGATTTTCCCTTATTCATTCAGCTGGACTTCGGCATTCAGGTTTGGTCCCAAACTTCAAAGCAGGGTGGAGAACTTCTAGAGAGTTCAGAGAAGAGGAATATGAATGATATAAGCCATAGAATATGAGCTTTGTTCAGTAAATTGTTCTACAGAAAAAGAAGGTAAAAGATGATAGGAGTATGAAATGATGAAGAGGAAATGGCAAGATTATTTTTCTTCAGGGGTAAAAGTAATAACATTTGGGGAAATGGGCTTAAATTAGGAGCAATTTTACATGTATAGTAAAATATTCCATGAACTGTGAAAGCTAAAAAATAAAGTGAAACCATAAAATGGCAATTCTTATAGGTCAAAAATGCCCTATGCAAATGAAGTGTTCAATAAAAAAATAGCTGTTATTGGAACTGATTGATGATGATGATGATTAGAATTATTTCCTTGCAAGTTTCAGTAACAACTTGGCACTTTCTAGTCTTTCTTAGTACTTGCCTTGCTGAACCCCAACCTTGGATTAGCACCACCATGTTCCTGCTCCATACTTGTGCTGGAAGCTTTGCTTGGCTAATTGTGGCTGATCCTGACTAATCTTGGTTTCACTAGAAAGAATAAAATCTTGGCTGGGCATGATGGTGTGTGTGGATGTAATCCCAGCTATTCAGGAGGCTGAGGCAGGAGAATCACTTGTGCCTGGGAGAAGGAGGTTGCAGTGAGCCGAGATTGTACCATTGCACTCCAGCCTGGGCAACAAGAGTGAGACTCCATCTCAAAATAAACAAACAACAACCAAGCAAACAAACAGAATAAAATCTTAAGCCTCTAGTGGACTCTCACCACTGTCCTGCAGCTTTATAAAGTTTCCCTATTGAATTGAGTTTCCAAGACAGTGTCTTCTCCCTACTCAAACCAGTGGTTTACACTAAACTGACCCTGCCTCAACTTTCACTTGGAAAGTAAATGCTGTCAATTGAGAAATACCTCATCTTTTACTTCATTTTTTAAATAGTTTTAAATTTTTTAATTCACCGATATCCACACTGTCTTTTTTCCTTCAAGATTACAACTGCTGAAAGGTGGCTTCTGTTTTCAAAGGTCAGGGGTTTTCTTTGTTTTGTTTTTTAAGATCTTATCCTCTCATCCTTCTGAAGGATTCTATAGACTTTGGGTCATGACTCTCCTGCATCCAATGTACCTTCTTTACCGAATCAGTGTACACAGTAGGCAGTATAAACACCTAAACAAAACAAACAAAAATCAAGCCCAAAAGATGATAACTGATTTCTATTTGGCAAAAGATGATAGTTGACCTCCTATATCCGTTGTTTCCTTCTCTCTTGGTACAAGAATCTATGCTTCTGTCTGGGTCCATGAACATCTGGAATGGGCAGTGTTCTCCAGCTTCTCTTACAGCTAAGTGAGGTCATGTGAATGCATAAACAAATGCAGTATTTCAAGCTCTTGGAAGCATCCTCAATGCAGGAATCTGAGCCATTCATCACTTCCTCCTATACTGATGTTGGCAGAGCTATGAGAGAGAAAGATCTTGGCCCCCGTTGTTAGGGGAGCCACCATAGCAGCTCTGGACTTCTTACCTCCTAACATTATCAATTGGAGAGAAAAATAGACATCTACGTAGTGTAAGCTGTTGTTATATTTTCTATCACTTGCAGCCAAATCTAATCTCAGCTGATAAACGAACACTCCTTACAACTCATGTCCCTAAAACTGCCTCGCCCCTCAGCTTTTCTTCACAGACAGCATGTTGAGTTATCTCCATGTGCATCCTTCACATCCTCACTCCTGTCATGCCTCAACCTGGTCCAGCGTGGCTTCCACTGTCATCCTGTAGAAACTGCATTTGTCAGGTGCACTGACCTCCATCTGCCACTCCTCATCTTACCAAACAGAGCAGCAGCACTGGGCATCCTCCACTTTCTCACAAGTCTCTCTTTTCTAGAAGTCTGTGTTATCACTGTGTCCTGAGTTTTCCTTGACCCCTCTGGTTACTACTCCTCAGTCTCCTTTGCAATCCTACCTTTCAATTGTCTGCTCCTTCACTCCCCTGTTGGTTTCACAGGCATTTGGACCTAATGTATCTAAAATGAGACTCTTGATTCTCCCACCTCCCAAACCTGGTTCTACCTCAATCATCCTCATATTAGCAAATTCACTGACTTGATTTATCTAGAATGTGGGAGTCATATCCCATTCTGCTCTCTACCTCACTCCTTAGAGCACTCATCTCAAAGCAGTCCTGATGAGGTCCATCTCAAACATAAAAATCACATCTGTTTATTTCTACCCATCTTTACTTCTAACATCCTATCTCCTGGGTCCTAGAATGGCATCTGTTCTGATTTTCCAACTTTTCCTCTTTCCTATTCAATGCAAGATTAATATAAAGAAATAAAGCATATAGCTCTGCTGTTCCAAGCGCCACAGTAGATTGCTGCTGCATTGAGAACAGAATCTAAGCTCCTTATCCGGGAGCATATGGCCCTATAGAACATCATTATCCCTCACACAGGTTTTCTTTAAGTTCCTCCCAAAGACCAAAGTATTTCTTACCCCAGGACCTTTGTGCAAGCTAGTCCTTCTGTCTAGTAGTCTCTCCCCATGTCAGTTCTTGTGAGTGGCTCTTTCTCTCCATTCAGACCCCCTGTTAAATTGTATTGCCTCTGCAAAACCTTCACTGGCCACGTTGCTTAAGGAGACACACACCTATGTGTACTAATCCTTCATAACTCCCTGGTCTTTTATTCCTTTAGAGCAATAATCATTATTTTTCAAGTAATAATTTCTGGGGTTTATTGGCTTAATTGATTTTTAAACATTTTAACCACTTTATTGAGGTATTATTTATTTACCATAAAATTCATCTGTTTTAAGCAAACACTTGATGTTTTTATATTTTAATAAATTTACTGAGATATGCAGCCATCACCACAACTCAATTTTAGAACATTTCCCTCATGGCCATTTGGAGTCACTCTTCATTCCCCACTAGACCCGAACAATCACTAATCTACTTCTTATCTCTATAGACTTGCCTTTCTGAACATTTTATTTAAATGGAACCATATAATACATAGTATTTTGTGGCTGGCTTCTTTCATTTAGCATCATATTTTCACATCCATTTTATAAGTGATAACACATATCAGTACTTCATTCCTTTTTTATTGCCATATAAATTTCATTGTATGGATATACCACATTTGCTTTTTTACTCATTCATTGGTAGTTATTTGAATTGCTTCCAGTTTTGGGCTATAATGTATTATGCTGTCTAGTACTTACTACTTTCAACTATACTTTTTTTTTTTTTTTTTTTTTTTTTTGAGACATAGTCTCTCTCTGTCACCTAGGCTGGAGTGCAGTGGCCTGATCTTGGTTCACAGCAACCCCCACCTCCCAAGTTCAAATGATTCTCCTGCCTCAGCCTTCTAAGTAGCTGGGATTACAGGCGTGCACCTCACACCAACTAATTTTTGTGTTTTTAATAAATACGTGGTTCCGCCATGTTGACCAGACTGGTCTTGAACTCCTGACCTCAAGTAATCTGCCTGCCTCATCCTCCAACAGTGCTGAGATTACATTTTGAAACTTATTTTTATTATCTCTTTCCTAAACCTGTAAGCCTGGTAGCACTTGACTGCCTGTTTTGTCACCAATGTGTGCTTAGTACCTAGCAAATGCTTGCTATGACTAGAAGCTTAGTATTTGTTAAATGCACAAATCATAACTAACTCCATGTTGATTTCCAAATCTCTCTTTCTAATGATTAGAGGCCAATTTAGATGATTGTAGAGGCTAGGAAAAGGGTAATTTTCTAATTTTGGGATAACATCAGCTCTGGGTGGCATAATCTTCTGAATGTGCTTCTGCTTCATCTTGTTGTACCCACTGGAGAAATATCATTCTGGGTTGTGGGAAGTCCACATTCCTTGAGGGTGGTTTACTAAATGTCCATCTCTGACTCTCTGGAAAGTCTGAGAGCAAGCAAAAAGTATGACAATGTTATTTCGCATTTATCTGGAGCTCAGGAAAAGAATCTGAAAGCTTTTGGGAAGTCCCTTCCATACAGTTAAATTAGAGCACATGATCTAGGAACCTGTACCTGAGTGGAAAACTGGGAAGCAGTTTCTGGATGGCAATGTATGTAAATCTTGCCAAGCCTAGAATCCTGCTTTAGGCTTTAGTCCAAGTAGCTTAATTCAGCATCTAGCATGCAAGTTTAGGCAGAGTTTATTCCCCATGCCAACATTAAGGAGATTTGACTTTCAGAAACTGAGACTTAGAGTGCAGTGTGAACCAGAAGGGCTCTTTACCACCTAAGAAAGAGGTGGAAACTAGTAGTAGCTGTTATGAATATGCTCTTTATCTGTTTGTTTGAAACAGATACACTTTGCAAACATACCTTGGGTATGCAAAACAACTTTTGAAAAGAACTCTAATCCCCATTGCTTCTTTATGAAATCATTAAATAAAATTAGAGAATTTGTGAACTTATTATTGGAAACTACAAGCCCATTGAGAGCTGTGGTGATTGTATCCTGTTCCTAGGGGAAGAAGAGGTCCAAGAAAAACAGAAGCTGAGGAAGGGGCCTGTGAGAAGCCAAAAATGAGGCACATGAGACCAATCTAGCAGGGACTGGGAAGGGGCCAGGGTCTACATATCCATCAGGCTCGGGGAGGGAGGGTAAAGCCCTCTTCTTCCCCAGTAGGTAGGGCTGGCTTGGTTTTACTCAATAATTTAAGCAAAATCTAAGAAGACTGTAGCAAATAAATAAATAATGCCCCTATAAACATTGTATATTTATTGGAGGAAAACAGAAGGAAGCAACCCCAAACAATGTAAATGAGCTGATTTTTGGAAGAGTCATTGGAAAAGGTGTCCGATGTATGGGTCTTGTAACAAGAATTGAACTAGAACCTGCCTGTGTAGGATAGGAAGTCTTGGAACAGTTATTCACTCCTATAAGCTCAGTGCTTTGGGAGGCTGAGGCAGGAGGATCGTTTGAGGCCAGGAGTTCAGTTTGAGACCAGCCTGGGCAACACAGCAAGACCTTGTTTCTACATAAACAGAACAAAACAAAAATTAGCTGGGCATGGTGGCATGTACCTATAGTCCCAGTTATTCAGGAGACAGAGGCTGAAGGATCACTTAGGCCCAGGAGTTCGAGGCTGTAGTGAGCTGTGATTGCACCACTGTACTCCATCCTGGGCAACAGAGTAAGACCCTGCCTCAAAAAATAAAATAAAATTTAAAAAATGAAAATAAACAAAATGGAACAAAGATGGAGACCAAAAAAACAAGATTTTAATAGAACTAATGGGAAGAGCAGGATGATTTCCTGAGGGCTGCAGAGTTTCAGGGGCAACTAGGAGGACATTTAGTACCCAGAGATGAGCCAGCTGGAAACGACTGGGAAACAGGGAGTAGACACTTAGAATATGTCATTGTGGGATACGGTTGGGGAAAACAGTGGACTTGATAAAGAGGCCTAGGTAATACTCAAGTTAAAGCAGAGGATAGAATTACTGGGAACGAGTGACTTTGGTTGTGGAGAGAAGGGTTTTGACTTGGAAAGGAAGGTGGGCCAAAACGAACTAAGCAAACCCAAAGACTTTAACTAAATCAATTACGTTACCAGAATACAAATAAATCTGGAAGTATGTAGAATCTAAAGCCGCCTATTGAGGTGTGAGGTGCGTTGAGCTAGTTTACATAATAAGACTCAGAACCCATGACCCATTCCCTGGTGAAGGCTAGCTGAATGCTATGTCACTCTAACATAGTGTTTCTCCTTCTGCTTGTCCCACGTTGCTTTCCTCTCCTGTGTTGCATAGCATTTCCTTGAAGAGAAATCACATGTAAAGACTGGTTTAAAATGCCATCTAAATGATACTCTTCCCCGCCATGAAGTCATGGAAAAAGTAAAAAATGAACCCTAGCATAGACAAATTTTAGCCAAATTGGGAACAATTTCCACTAACTGGAGTATTGATGAAATCAATCTATCATCTGTGCTGTGCCATCAGAGTTTAAGTTAAAAGATGCTTTCTTTGCTCTTCCAGCCTCCCCTCTCAACTCTCCACCCCCACTGCCTCCCAGGAGAATCACCCTTTAAGCTGTTTAACAACATACTATGTACCTGCAAGATTTTTGAGGCTCTCGGAATTTAGTTTCTCCCTTCTATCTCCTCTTGATTAATAGTTAACTTTTTAATATTGCTAGGAATTCTATATTTCCAAACAAAGACACAGATGTTGTCGAGTATATGTAATGGGAGAGTTGTGTGGCATTAGGTGGGGAATCACCTTAATGGGAGATGTGATCCCTACAAGAAGAGTCCTTAAGGGCAGGTAAATTCTATGGGGTGTAGTTTTTATGTATAAATTTAATTTATTACATTCCAGGCAGTAGGCTTAGGATAACATCCAATTTTTGTCTAGCAGAATCACTGGTATTAAATACTTGGAATTGGGCTAGGGCAATTGACATGAAACTGATAGCAGCTGAGGCTCTGAGAAGAGATTTTAGTCAGCACCCAAGTGGAGAGTGAGTGGTGCTCCACAGTGCTCTACTCAGTACTAGTTCTGGATGGAGGGCACTTTGGTTAACCATGAGTACAGAGGGAACAACAGCAACCGTAACTTGAAGGGCAAAGAAAATGACATGCCAAATGTGATAAATGGTGTATGCTCTGTTGTCAGAACCAGAGAAAAAGTCAGAACAGTTTGGCTCAATCAGTAAAATACAAGAAGACTTGGTGTTTATGAAATTGGAGCAAAAGCCAAGAGAATAGACTGGGTAACAGGACAGAAATACACCACTAAAGTATAAGTTGTGAGAAAAGCCAAAGTGAGAGACTGATAACAGGAGAAAGGATTGCACACGTAGCAGGCGATGGGGCAGCACTACGGGAGTGTGTTCCTTCACCCTGTCCAGGGGCTTCCTTCCCTTTGGGACCCAGTGGAAAGTAAATTGTGAGCTGGGGATGCAGCTTACTATAGGATGCAAGCCAGTCCGTCAGTTTCTTAAAATTAATTGCTGTGGGGCCAGGTGCAGTGGCTCACGCCTGTAGTCCCAGCACTTTGGGAGGCCGAGGCGGGCGGATCACGAGGTCAGGAGATGAAGACCCTCCTGGCCAACATGGTGAAACCCCATCTCTACTAAAAATACAAAAAATTAGCCAGGCGAGGTAGTGTGCCTGTAGTCCCGGCTACTAGTGAGACTGAGGCAGGAGAATCGTTTGAACCCGGGAGGCAGAGGTTGCAGTGAGCCAAGATCATGCCACTGCACTTCAGCCTGGCGACAAAGCGAGACTCCGTCTTGGGAAAAAAAAAAAAAAAAAAAAAAATTAGGTGCTGTGTTAGGCTGTTCTTGTATTGCTATAAAGAAATACCTGAGACTGGGTAATTTGTAAGAACATAGATTTAATTGGCTCACAGTTCTGCAGGCTTTACAGGAAGCATGGTGCTGGCATTTGCTTGGTTTCTGGGAAGGCTTCAGGAACCTTCCAATTATGGCAGAAGGTGAAGGGGGAGCAAACATCTGATGTGGCAGAGAGGGAGCAAAAGACAGACAACAGGAGGGGAGGTTCTACACATTTAAACAACCAGATCTCACAAGAATTCAACCACTATTGCGAGGACAGCACCAAGCCATGAGGGATCTACCCCCATGACCCAAACACCTCCCACCAGGCCCCACCTCCAATATGAGGGATTACAATTCAACATGGGATTTGGTGGGGACACATATTCAAACTATATCAAGTACAAGTTTGAAAATTACCATTTACAGGTGGCAGAGAGAAACAATTGCAAAAAACAATAGACAAATAGCTAGGAGGTGAGATCTGGTTGACATATCTTGCTGACTTGCCCTGGAAAAATTTGGTATTATAACCCCATCAACAGAATAGCTAGGAGGTGAGATCTGGTTGAAATATCTTGCTGGCTTGGCCTGGAAAAATTAGTATTATAACCCCATCAACAACAGTGTTCCTTCTGCTTCCCTTTCTAGGAACCATCCTTAAAAATTCTAAGCAACCTGGAAGGGGAGATTAGAATAAAAAGCCTAGTGGACATTTATGTACCTGCCTGTGACTAAGCTAAAGATAATAGCATGTAAATTTATCTGTGGTGGGTTGAATCATGCCCCCCTGCTCCCCACCAACCACCAAAAAAGAAAAAAAAAGTACAAGTCCTACTCCTGGGTACCTAAAAATATGTTACCTTGCATGGCAAAAAGTAACCTTGCAAATGTGATTACATTAAGGTTATTGAGATGGGAGATTATACTGGATTGCCCAGTGTATTTACAAGGGTCCTTTTAAAAGGGAGCCAGGAAGATCAGAGGTAAAGAAAGAGATGTGACTAAAGCACAGGTGGGAGTGATAGTGATGTGGATCCAGGAACCAAAAAATGCACTTGCCTTCTAGAAGCTGAATAAAATAAGGAAACAGATTCTCCCCTGGAACTTTCAAAGAAGCACAGCTCTCCCACCATGTTTCAGACTTCTGACCTCCAGAACTGTGAGATAATAAGTGTGTGTTGTTTTAAGCCACTAAATTTGTTACAGCAGCAATAGGAAACTAATGCATCTCTTAAGGAGCATTCCAGGAAATAATAACATTATATGCTTTGGCATCTGTGGAAATGAGGACTGTTTGAGAGAAATTATGCTGATTTATAAAGTAATTACCAGTGATACATCAGAGTTAGATACTATGCAAAGCTCAGTATGAGTTGGATACTATGAGCTTTGCATGTATCTAACTGTGGTGTATCATATCAGTTACACAAAATAAACTAAAATGCAATTGCAGAATTAAAGCAAAACTTGATCACATTTAAGAGTAGGAACTATAATGAAGAAAGGAAAGACAGAAAGTTCTACTAGTGATATCATGAACCAACTTCATACACTGAAGAACTATAAAAAATGGTAAGAATATGGTATTAGTTTGTAAGAGTATATAGACAGTGATAACAAAATGAAGATAGACTCTTAGAATTTATACAGTTTATGGAAGAAGGAGACAGGACAACTAGAACAGAAACAATAGTTGAAGACAAAATTAAAGAAAACTTTACTGAATTTAGAAACAATCTGGATATGTATTTCAGATGGGCCCACAGCTTTTCAAGCGAACTCAGTGAAAAGATAAGCAGGCTGAGAAGATTATTAAATTATTAAAGTAAGCATATAGACATACAGAAATTTATTAAAACAAAGAAACAAATTACCTGTAACAAAATAAAATGAGCTGACCATAGACACTTCTGCTGAAATGCTAAAGGTAATAGAGAAGCATTTACCTAGATCTGTGGAAAATTGACAGTGACTCATCTATTTTTGTCACTAATAAAGCTTTCCTTTCCCCTAGTAGATAAATGCTTCCTATGCACATTTTCAAATCTCAAAACTGATCATCTTTGTACCATAATTGTTGAAAAAAAAATTCACATTTGTGACTGACCAATTGAGAGATGAACCAAAGTTAAGAAATTAGGAATGGGGCTGGGCGCGGTGGCTCACACCTGTAATCCCAGCACTTTGGGAGGCCACGGTGGGCGGATCACGAGGTCAAGAGATTGAGACCATCCTGCTGAAGATGGTGAAGCCCTGTCTCTACTAAAAATACAAAAATTAGCTGGGCGTGGTGGCACATGCCTGTAGTCCCAGCTGCTTGGGAGGCTGAGACAGGGGAATCACTTGAACCCAGGAGGTGGAGATTGCAATGAGCTGAGATCGCACCCCTGCACTCCAGCCTAGCGAAAGAGCAACACTCTGTCTCAAGAAAAAAGAAAAAAATCAGGAATAGGGATTACATGGCATAAAACAGTCCCATCTTCACTTTTGTAAGTTGGATTCCTATGTTAGAAATACAAATTGGGAAACCAATTTAGAGTATTATGTGTTGAGAGCTATATTCTGCCACGATGATACACAATTGGCCCTGCCTTGCTATCCTTAACTGCCCCTAACACAGCTCCCAGAACCAAGGAAGGAGTGTAACACGGTATCACTTGATAACTCAGCGTGACCACTACTTAAAACAATAACCAATGATACTCAGTTTCAGTCTTAATTATAGATGGTACCTCTACATGTTTAGGAAACAATGCTCAGCTAATCATGAACTATCGCCTTCTTTCCTTCCTCGGCTTTCTAGAAGATGTACACAACAATGAAATGAGAACCACTTAGTTTCCTAGGAAATGGCCCAGTGAAATTTTTGCACATCAAAACTTGAATGACCCAAGCCACTGATTTCAGGTTTCCATTTTTGTTTTTGACGGAGAAAACTATTATGATAGTCTTAAGAGGGGCAGTATCTCTCATGAGACTTCGTTTCCTCAAGATTTTTAATTATAAAAAGTACTATATGGGAGATTAATATTTTAATATACATTTCTTTATACCTATACCCACATATAGAAAAAAATACAAAAATGTGTTTCCTTTTCGCTGGCACTATGTTTTTGTTATTCCTTCTCTACTCAGCTTGTAAACTCACTTCACTCTGCTCTCTCACCTCACATCAGCCCAGCTCCCTACAGGGAAATAATATGAATTGCGCAGGGCTGATTCTTTCATATGTTCAAGCACATTCATTCTTATACAGTTGTAATCCTTTGATCCTCTATGGGTGGATATAGATGGTGCATGTGATTGTGTGTGTGTGTGTATGTTTGTGAGTGATTACTTGTTTTCCAAAAATAGGCTGTATGCTTCCTATATAAGTGTCTTCCTACTGAGTAGTTCTTCATGGAGTTCTCTCTAAGTCAATTGATATGGCTCTAATTTATTCTTTTTAGTTATTGCATACTATTCCATGATATGAATGTATTATGCTTGATTTAGTTTTTCTTTCTTTGTACCCATGAAGAATGCTATGTGATATATATATATGTTTGTTATATCACTCTTGACTATAGTATTTCAGGTTGAATAATATATACATACATACATATATATTTTACACGCACACACACACACACACACATTCTGCATATTGCCTAAAAGTGGAAGGCTTTTACTTCTTGAGATGGATTGGTAGGAATGGAACTGCTGAGTGGAAGAATACACATACACACATGTGTGTGTATGATATGAATGTGTATGTATATATATAATATGTATGTGTATGTATACAAATATATGTATGCACACATATATTTTTTAAATTTACAGTATGCTATCAGATTGCTTTTCCAAAATGCAAAAAACGTCTTCACATTTTTACAAGTGATATATGAATGTACCCTTTTCTGCACATTTCTGCCTGCACTTGGTGACTTTTTTAAAAAATATTGCCAACTTGATGGATATAAAGTGATACTTCACTATTTTGGTGCTTTCATTCTCCTGCCACCAAGTGAGTTTGACCATCTTATTTGCTCGTGGGTCATCTAAATTGGCACTTCTGTCGACTGTCTCCTCACAACCTGTGCTCATTCTTCTACTGGGCTGTTCATCTCCATCCTGGCATACATTAGCTATTAACCCTTTTTCTCTATTTCTTTCATATTTTAAAAATCTTTGTTTTAGCAAAAAAGGCAGAAGATTAAAGGATCTGAAATTCATTCAACGATGAAAGTGCTTAAACCATTCTATATTGGAGAGATTTACATTTTAATTGGTAGCAAGCTTGAAAAGAAAAGAATGAAGATCCTGGATACTTCTAATCATCAAGGAAAGGGTATAAACCAAACTGCTCTGATGGTCTGATTTGCACTTCTTCTACAGGTATTGAATTTGCACACTATAGTGTTTGGTTGTACAACAATGCAGAAAAGCTGAGTATGCTTCTGACTAAGTACTTCATATAAGTGGAATCATAACATATTTGTCTTTTTGTGACTAGGTTATTTTATTTAGCACAATGTCCTCAAGATTAGTTTGTGTTGTAGCATATGTAAGAATTTCCTTCCTTCTTCAGGCTAAATAACATTTCATTGTATGTTGCCATGGACTGAACATTTATGTCCACCGAACACTACTGTGTTGACACTCTTATCCCAATGTGATGGTTTGGAGGTAGGCTCATTGGAAAGTAACTGGATAATGAGGGTGGAGCCCTCATGAGTGGGATGGTGCCCTATAAAAGGCCAAAAAGATAGCTAACTCTCTTTCAACCAAGAGAGAACACAGCAAGAATTTGGCTGTCTACAATTCAGTAAAGGGCCCTCACCAGAACCTGATATGCTGGCAGCTTGATCTCTAACTTCCAGTCTCCAGAACTGTGAATGAATTTCTGTTGCTTATAAGCCACCAGTCTGTGATAATTCTGTTACAGCAACTAAAACTAACTAAGAAATATCCATGTAACACATTTTGCTTATCCATTTCTCCATCAATAGACCCCTGGGTTGCTACCACATTTTAGCTTTTGTAAATTATGCTGCTGTGAATTGATTTGAACATATTTTTTCAGGACCCTTTTTTCAGTTCTTTGAAGTATATACCCAGATGATGTAGAATTGATGGATGATATGGTAATTCTATTTTTTATATATTGAGGAACCACCAAACTGTTTTTCACAGTGGCTGTATCACTTTACATTCCCACCAAGAATCTATAGAATTCCAGTTTCTCCACGTGTTCACCAATCCTTGTCATTTTCTGTGTTTTTCTTTTCGATATTAGCCATCCTGTGGGTGTGAGATCGTATCTCATCATTTGCTTACTTGCCATTTGTATATCTTCTTTCGAAGGACCTTTTGTTACAAGGTTGCCAGAGGTTTGTCCCCACAAAAGGACCTGATATTCAGGGTTTTCTTTCTTTGTTTTTGTTTGTTTGTTTGTTTGTTTTTTCATGAGATGGGTTCTTGCCCTGTCATCCAGGCTGGAGTGCAGTGGTGCAAGCAGCCTCAAACTCCTGGATTCGGGGGATCCTCCCATCTCAACCTCCTGAGTAGCTGGGATTACAAGCACACGTTACCATGCCTAGCTAATTTTCTTTTACTTTTATTTTTTTGTAGAGACAAGATCTCCCTTTGTTTCCCAGGCTCATCTCAAACTCAAAAAGTCAGTGACAACAAGAGGTCTCTGGGTAAATACTTTTCTTAATCTCTATGTCATGTGGCCATTGGTGCCTAATTGGTTCAAATGTAGGCTCTATCACTACTTGTATAAACTTTGACAACTTAGGTACGATACTCACCTATAGGATGGACCTTGACTTGCTTTTCTGTAAGATTAGAAAAATATCTCCAGAAACTGTTAGTAGGATCAAGCATTAAAAGTACATGAAATTATTTTGAAATGTCTTTAAAATATAGAAATGCTACTACTTTGACAACTTATCAGAGAAGGCCGAATTTCATTCTGTGAGCTGTTAAGACCAGAAAAGTAATCATTCAACCCCTTGAGTTGAATGAATGAGAATAAGATAGCAATTTATGTTCAGATCCTTAAATATGTTTATACATTATAGAAAGCTCTGCTTCAGTAAAGGTGTCAGACTTGGCTGTGCTAGGATGGTCCTACTCAAAGGGTACGATTCCTAAGATAAGGTTTTGAGCAATCAAATCTGCTCCCATTCCGCCATCCAAAATTTCCAAAAGCACAGATGAACTACTGGCCAGTAAATGCATGGACGATCAGCCTTTTATAGATGAGAAACAAGGTCCTCGTGGGGGTGACAGGCAGTCAGAGCTTCGGCCAGAACCCCTAAATATGGCCCATGTTGTTCTCTGTACTTCCTCCTTATGGTAGACATGTGCTTTTTGTACTCAGAAATACTGTTTCTGCCATTCGCATTATATTTTTTAAGTCTGGGATATAAGTAATAGAATTAAATCCGTTGGTAGGCAAAGTGTGTTATGAATTATGGCAGTTTTCTGAAGAATTTAAGCCAAGAGGATATTTTTGGTTTGACTAAGTAATATAATTCAGGCCAAAATGGCTTCCAAATTTGAATTTCCAAAAACAGTGATAGTTCACCACTTCACTTGGCTGACATAGAGAAGGCGATCCCAACTTCTAAGATGAAATGAAACTTCTAGGAAAAATCAAAATCAGCCACTACATTTTATCTCTGGAGGGCATGGGAGGAAGAGGCAAGATAGGGATCATTACAATGTTGTAATCTGTTACTCATCCAAAAAAAAAAAAAAAAAAAAAAAGAAAGCAAGAAAGAAAAGAAAGAAAACACTTTCTCTGTGTTCTATAAATTCTATTCCAGCTACATAAACTGCACTAGAACTGAACACAGCCTCCACTAAAATAAAATTTAAAAAACAACAACAACAACAAAAACTCATAAATGAACTGGGGACCACTTTAATGGCAAAGTGGTCATAAACCAGTGTGTTGGAATTTCATCAATATGACATCATTCCCAATGTGACATGGGAGAGCCCACCCTCCATTTCCCTTCCAACTATCCCTCTCACACGCCCCCTTTCCTCTTAAAGAGATGATGAAGCTGCCTGTGCAGCACAGAAGGATAATAAAAACCTGTATCCCTTAAGCTGAATTCAGCCCAATGAACTGCACAAACAGCAATAACCAAAACAAAGCTAGCAGGAAACGTTTGCACACAGCATCTGTTATGATCGCATAACCACGAGACAGCTGTTTAATCCCAACTGTTAACATAAGATCATTTGTGTGTTTGAAGAGCGATCCCATTTGGATTTTCCCCTTTATTTATTTATTTTCTAGCTTTTCCAAGAGTGAGGCTTTCTCAGCTGTAGGATGCAATTTGTGTTTCTGGTTTTTTCCACTTTCACCCTCAGCTTCCGAATGAGAGGGGTGGTGTGGTTTCTTAACTATAAATACTCAGAGGGGAAAGAGGACGGCTGTGTGGTCTCCTAACTGAGCAGGGCATGGCCCTTTCTCAGCCTCAGGGGCCGGCTTTCTGCTCCCCAGAACATTCATAAACCATTCTGGTCAGATTATGGGAAAAGGCCCTCACATGAAACGCATCTGGTGGTCTCCGCCAAATTCTAGTGAAGCTGAGTTTTCTCAGCACCACCCAGGATTGGAAGCAATCCTTGTAAAGTTCAGTTCCAAAATGCGAAAACAAAGTCATTAGGCTCACAATTGCTGTGAAAAGGTCAATGAAGGATGTCAGCAGTTTGGGTGGCCTGTGTGACTGCCCACATTGGAAGCCTGAGCAGGACACCTAGATAGCTTATGATGGTGAGGACTATGATCAGACTTTCTTTTTTTCCATTTACATCGCAACTCACTGCCTGCAGGCTCCCCAAATGTTCAGTAGAGAATATGCATGCTTTACTGTTGAATTGCAGCCAACGTGTCACACAAGTGGCTGATGACAGTGACAAGCAGTACAGAGCTGCCCATGTGGTCCTTGGGCGAGAGGAATTGGCCATGAAAATTTGGACAAGCATTAACCTTGAAAGCTGCCTGAAATTAGCATTACATAAATCTTTCTTCACATTCTCCGTCTTTTAATATTTCATCCCTAGTGAATCCTCCATTTTGATCCCAACAGGATGATAACATGTATAATACTAAGTTTATCTTTCTAGGAAAAATGAAGCTCAAGGCCTTCTAAAGCTTGAAAGTGAATGTCTTAAACCTGATTCTTAGGGCAAGTTCATTTCTGGGTCATATGAACCTTGGGAATAAAAGGGACTTTTTACTCCTCACTCATTTTCCTTTAAAACTTTTAAAAAATATAAACTGTTTAAGAGAAACTTACATCTTTTTGAAATGAGAAATATCACGATTATAGTTTCTGAATGACCTCTGAATTTCTCTTAAATATAAGAACTTATTTTGTTCTCTCTGGTGGTTCCACCTCCTCAAAATTATTGCTCTTCGCTCCATCCCTTTCCCCACTAAGAAAAATTATACACAATTTTTATATGATTCTGTTTTGTATTTTCTATGGATACTGTCATGGATATTAATGTCCTGAGATTTACTAAGAAAAACAAAATCTATCAGTGGGGGCAATCATCAAAAAATTCAATGTTTAGGTCAGTCTATGGCGTGATTTCTTATCATACTGAGATAAAATGTTTTTTTACCTTTAGCCTGACATTCTTATCACATGCAGAACAGTTTGCATCCCATAGCAAGGAGAGCAAGTGACCATGGTCCCTTTAGATTATGAACATCCACTTTAATGTTCAACTTCCTCTACACGGGACAAAATCACCAACATCTTTAATGAGAGAAAATCCTTTATCGACTGATTCATTTCCATGTTTTGTTTCTGCAGCTAGACGGGATATCCTGCAAGGTGGTGAAAAGGGGGGGAAATTTAGTACTATCCGTTTGTAATTTGCCATCGTCATTACTGTTATTATTATTTCTACTCTCAAGTTAGTATTATGTTTATCTACTGATTTTCATATATAAAGTCTATTTTTGGTAAATTCTTTTTCCTTCTCTCCCTTCCCTTTCTATCCTACTTCAGAATTGCTCTTGGCAGGATTTGGAGAAGAGTTTATCTTTGCTACCTAAAGAAGTCATACCTTTTAATATTTGCTACTTTTGTTAAAACCAAAAAGCCAAGTAGTTATTATGTACTCTGAGTTACTGAACGAAAACCATAGTTAAATTTACGGGCTTTATTTTAAGTATATTGCCAGTTGGGAAAATAGTTTTGAATGATTTTAAAAGAAGAGGAACTACCTACCCAAGATGGAGAGAGAGAAATCCCAGAGTGTGAGTAAGCACAGAGAAGTTACAAGTGTCTCTTAGATCCTCACTAATCAGCAAAAACCAGGAAATACATCTACTGTTTTGTGATCACCCCCAGTTACTGTCCTAACAGGAAGCATGAGTGAGAGGCAGATGATGTGAGAAGAACAGGAATTTCAACTGGACACCAAGCCTTCTTTCACATACCACACCCACAGTGATACTCATCTTGGCAAGAAGATCCCAATTAGTCTACCCCACTCATGCTTGAGACCAGCCACAGTTACTTATTATTTATTTATTTATTTATTTATTTATTTATTTATTTATTTTTGAGACAGAGTCTTGGTCTTGTCACCCAGACTGGAGTGGTATGGCACGATCTCACCTCACTGCAACCTCTGCCTCCTGGGTTTGAGCTATTCTCCTGCCACAGCGTCCTGAGTAGCTGGAATCACAGGCGCCCGCCGCCACACCTGGCTAATTTTTGCATTTTTAGTAGAGACAGGGTTTCGCCATGTTGGCCAGGCTGGCCTTGAGCTCCCGACCTCGTGATCCACCCGCCTCGACCTCCCAGTGTGCTGGGATTACAGGCATCAGCCACTGTGCCCAGATTATTATTTTTACATATCTTACACTTTTTATTGAGATAAAATATACAGATATAGTTTACCATCTTTACCATTTTTCAGTGTAGGGTTCAGTATTTATGTTCGGTTGTTTTTCCCATCATCCTTCCATCCCTCTTACCCTTCCAAGCCCCTGGTAACCACCATTCTACTCTGTCTTCATGAGATGCACTTTTTTAGTTCCCACATATGAATGAGATCATGTGATATTTGCCTCTCTGTGCTTGGCTTATTTCATTTAACATCATGGCCTGCGGTTCCATCCAGGTTGCTGCAAATTACAAGATTTCATTATTTGTCTAGATTATGCAGATCTGTTGCATTTTTGTCAAATACAAAATGCTACATGTCAAGGTAGCATATATCTTTGAAATGAAGCTTGAGGATTTTCCTATTATATACACTTTAGTGTTTCACAGACTCTAAGATAGGTCTTGGCAAACAACCACTCATCAACAAATTACGATCTTAAAAGCAAGCACATTGGAAGTGAGGATAGATAGAAAGAAAATTGTTTGACACCACCAGGGGGAGAAAAGCGCTGAGAAAATTAACCAACTCTGAATGAACCAAAGACTTTGTTTTGCAAGGTAGATGGTCCCTGTGCTTCGATCCACTTACTTTTTGCATAATGTGACTCGTAGAATGGCAATCTGCTCTCAAGTTGGTCATTTTGAATGTAAGAAACAAATACACGAGCAAACAATCAAAAAAAAAAAAAAAAAAAAAAAACCCCTAAGTAAACAGACAATGGAAATGTGGGCTTACGAATGTGGACAGTGTACCAGTAGGAAACCCTTAGTCCTGCTAGTCTGCAGAGCTAGGAAATGCCTCAGTCTGCATTCCTTGGCAGTCCATCGTTTCCTGTCAAAAGTCTTTCTCTCCCTTCCTCACCAGATTATAGTTACTACATCCAATCCACCTCCTGCCTGTCCCCGGGATCCCTGATTTTTCCATGTGGGTCCTATGTCCCATATTCTGTGTGGCTGTGACATTCAGGGTTTCAGCTTTGCTTTTTTCTAATCTGTATTTGCCTTCAAGATTGGACTAGAAGTCAAAGGGAGTTTTTGTTTACTTATTATCTACACCTCTGATGATTTCACAGTAAGTCAATTTTCCTTGTGACTCTTAATCATGAGTGCTACCTAAAAACTTATTCAACATCTTTTAATATAAGACATAGGAGGTAAAATTAGGAGCACCCCCAAAATTTGTTTTCCACACATCCTTGGGAAGTCTTGTATCTCACCTAAGTCTTGGAAAGAGAAAATATTTGCAATATCTTCTAAATTATTGGAAAACAAATTAGAAAATATTTACAACCTCTCTTGTCTACCTCCCCTTCAGGCCATCTCCTCACTCCACACTCACCAACATGCGTGCACCATGGGGGCAAATATAGTGCATATCCAAGACTGGCTCACCTCTATTTGCTGCCTATAAAGTCAATTTGGAATAGCAGCATAATATGAACAGCATATTTAATTTCACTTATTAGAAAAATTCTGGCCGGGCACGGTGGCTCACACCTGCAATTCCAGCACTTTGGGAGGCCAAAGCAGTGGATCATTTGAGGTCAGGAGTTTGAGACCAGCCTGGCCAACATGTTAAAACCCTGTCTCTACTAAAAACGCAAAAATTAGCTGGGCTTGGTGGCACGCACCTGTAATCTCAGCTACTCAGGAAGTTGAGGCAGAAGAATCACTTGAACCCAGGAGGCAGAGGTTGCAGTGAGCCAGGATCATACCACTGCACTCCAGCCTGGGCAACACAGTGAAACTTCATTTCAGAAAAAAAAAAAGAAAAGGAAAGAAAGAGAAAGAAAAATTCCAAGGAACATTTTATACCTTGAAATACGTGTTTTGAATTCGTTAATGATTGTGTTGGTTTTTTTGTTATTATTACTTTAAACTAAATTGATAGAATTTATTGGTAATTTGGGTATTGAAAACAGGAAGATACTTTTGACAACTGAGTCAAAGTATATTTAACTTTTTAAAAAATAGCTTTTCGTTGAGCAAAAAACCACTTTGAGAAAAATAGTCTGACTAAGCATTTTATATAATCAGAAAAGAAAATTTATTCCAACCAATTCCTGATACCTCATTCCCTCAAACAACTACAGTGGTACATGGAGGCAATTATCCTAAACACCTTTCCTTAATTACAGGGACTATGTAGGTCAGAAAGTTCTGGGCCTGAATTTTTGCAATGACTATTTTAATTTGCACTTTATTGTGCATGTGATGATGCAGCCTTAGCTTCATGGTCACTTACAATTTTGTATCCAAACTATGTAGCTAAACCCATTTGAAAGTAGAAATTCATCAAAAAGGTATCTTAATATCTCTACTAACTTGATTTTTTTTATCTTAACTCTTTTTTATGGCATTTTCCAAATTTTCTATAATAAGCGTGCATAACATTTATAATTGGAAACAAATGAGCATATCAAAAATTGTATTAAAATAAAATACTTTGAATTAATTTACAGAGTTTCTCAGTGGGTGGTCTAGGATAGGAGTTTGTTGCAGCCATCTTTGCAAAATACAGTCTGTCACAGAGCCCTTCTTAATATGTGGTACCTGACCACTTCCTCTCTTTGAAAAACCACAGGCTGAATGTTAGGAGACTTTTCTAGTTGGAAGATCTTGCACAAATGTGTGGGGTTGATTTCCATGAACAGGTTATTCCCTTAAAGGTGAACTCTCTTCCCTGGTCTGTTCCATAGGACTTGCTCCCTCCATGTAGGCAGCCTTTGCTTCCTTGACTTTGGCCTACCTCTCATCTCTGTAATGAGCAAGAACAAAAGCAAGGCAAACTGTTACTGTAGACTACTGGGATTTAGGCAGATCCTGAACACCATTTGGCTTTGTGTTAGGTACTGCTTTATTTATATTATTTATTGTTCAACAAAAAATCTGAAATATAGAAGCCATGATGCCCATTTTACCAATGAGGAAATCTGAGTCTTGGAAAGAAGACTTTGTGCCATTTTACCAATGAGGAAATCTGAGTCTTGGAAAGAAGACTTTGTGCCCAAGGTCACAAAGTCAAGAAGTAGAGACACACAGTTTTCATCCAGGTCTGTCTGATTGCCAAACCTAGAGTTTTTCTGCTTATCTCACCCAAAATTAACGATGCCATTGGAACTACTACAGAAAATTTTAAATGAGGACTAAAATCCTTTCTG